>NC_134086.1:47754027-48057057 GCF_000715075.1 Nicotiana tabacum
CGCAACACTGCTTTTCTCCCTCTTGATTTCATTAGACTGTATTTTGTACATTTTTCAGACTTTCTATTGTATTTAGACCTTAGTAGATGCTCATGACTTGTAACACCCCAATGTCGGGCTGTATCTATTTCCGCACTTGTTTTATTTTGCTAAATTTTGGGATTTATTTCCTATCAATGACTTAAATTGACTTATCAAAAATTGTTAAAAATGAATTTGGGAATTGTGTCGACTGGCCTTGTGTTTACGAGAGGCACCATCACGACCGGGTCTGATTTGGGGTTGTGACAAGTTAGTATCAGAGCTTAGGTTACATAGGTCTCACGTGTCATGAGCAGGTTTAGTAGAGTCTCACGGATCGGTACGGATATGTCTATACTTATCCTCGGGAGGTTGTAGTACCTTAAGGAAAAACTTCACATTCTTGAATTCTTATCGTGCGTCCTTGGTTCAGTTTGAAATGTCTTTGAATTCCTTCCATGTGTTTGTATGCGCGCATGAGCACCCATATCATATATGCATCGATGGATTTTGATCCCCGGATCGAGGGGCGAGACGTGATCTCTGTGTGTGGATGTTAGGCCAGTCTGGAGGACTTAAGGCTGGGTTCTTTCCTACAGCTTGAGCATTGAGGTGCTGATTGTGTGAGTACATGCTTGTGGATTTGTATGTATGGTAGTGTCCCTGTTAGTAGGAGTGATGATTAGGTAGCTATGTGATGAGTATGATATGACTGCGAGATGTATTCATATGATTGGGAAGCGACGAGAAGTGTCTGCTGAAGGATAGAAGAACTATTAGGTGCTTGATTTCCATCTTGAGTTGAGGTATAGCCCCGAGTTATGGGTGTGTGAAGAA
The DNA here is from genome assembly GCF_000715075.1 of Nicotiana tabacum. Lineage (NCBI taxonomy): Eukaryota > Viridiplantae > Streptophyta > Magnoliopsida > Solanales > Solanaceae > Nicotiana > Nicotiana tabacum. The sequence goes on from NC_134086.1 coordinate 47,754,886, forward strand.
TCTTTTCATGTTTTCTAATTGGGAGAGTGAAGTGAATTTCATGTTGTGATATGAGTTCAGACTCAGGAAGATTAAGTGGTTGCGTAATGTCTATGACGGTGGAAGGGTATAAAGGAATGTTAATTGGGGCGAAGCAGGTGGGTTATCTCTTGCAGATTGTTCTGAAGTTTGCGTGATCCTTTATGTCATTTATTGGAAGATCTCTATTATCAGTGGAATATATGTGTTGCAGTTTGAATTTGGGTCGCCGAAGAGAGTGGGCTTGACTATTGCGAGGGTGAATACTAGATTTGCAGAAGATTTAAAGTACTAGATGGTCCGTGTTTCACGAGCTTATGAAGGGTTGAGTTTAATCTCACTATGGTATTATGGCAGTAATAGAGTGTATGCATTATGAGTTATTTTGTGTGTGTTGATCTATGGCTTCGAGCCAAGTGGGGGAGTCTGTTATTGATTAGTTAATTGCACGGTTATGTGCTATGTTGGTTCCCGTTTGAGGCGTGCTGGTGAATCACTTATGGCTTATAGAGATTGAGACCGAGGATGGCTCGAGTAAAGGAAATTTCAATAGAGGTTATCTCATGCTTCATAAGTGTATGAGAATCACAGAATGTCTTGAGTGGTTATTGGTAAAGGATGTGTGGTGCATAGAACAGGAAGTTGTTTGGTTGTATTAAGGTGAGTTTACATTCTATGGTGTCAGAATGCTAACGAGGCACCGGTTGTTTAGTTTATTTGATCAGTCTAATTGAGGTTTGATTAGAGTGGATGACTCTCGATAATGGTCCCAATGAGTTCAAGATTATAAATTTTCAAGTGTATAATTTGGCTAGAAACTTAGGTTTGCATTGGAGGGTGTCAAGGCTCGTGTCATTTCTATATCAATTATGGGATTCTATATATCAATATTAGGAAGGTAATGGTTCCGGATTCGCACGAAGTCTCTTCAGAGTAGGTATTTTGAATATTGTGCTTTTGGGAATAGTAAAGAGAGTATTCAGCGGCTTATATGCCTTAGATAGTGTGGTTTTATGCTTGGGTCTCGTGTGGTGATTCTGGGTTGAAGAATTGTGGTGTTATAGCAAGAAGGAGTATCAAGTTGAAGGTAAATCAGAAGGAAACTTGGATATATGGGATTACTTGGTAGTAGGCCGGATCGGCATGGTAAGGTCACGATTAGTTCTTTGGATGCTTATGAAGTAATGAGTTTCTGCAGGTGTTTCGCGGCAATTCTATTTGGTTTTTAGTGGCATGCGTAGCTTGGTCAAGTTAGAAGGATTCAGTCCTGACGGTTTAGTTTTGTGTGAATGGAATTCGGAAAGATCTTGATGATTTCTACCACGGATAGAGATGTATATTTTCCACGGGCATGAGGAGGATGAGATGTATAGTGATTTTCTCCTAGATGGGGTCCAATAGAAAAGTTCTTGGTTAGTTGAGTACATAGTTGCTTGTGGCTCGGAAGGGATATGAAGTTCTCATAGTTATCTTAGGATGGTATGGTTTATGTGGTATGTTGTGTAGGATTGAGATTTGCATATGTAAGGTCAGGGTCTAGTTCTGAAAGGAAGGTCATAAAATTATTAGGCATCACATGCATCTTCAGATGACTTGGGAAATGATATTACTGATTGGTGTGGCTTGATGGGGGTATACGTTTCAAAAAAAGAGGGGCAAATGATTGAGTTGAGGATACTTCGGTAGTATTGCGGCACTCTCTTGTTGGATTGACTGCTGATATTTGAGTTTGCTTGGTGGCATGGAAGGATTCTTGGAGTATATCTCGTGGAAAGATTGGGTATTAGAGGTGTGGCATGTGTTCGGATAGCGGAGTTGGGATCAGATATGGTGATTCGTGTGCTATATGGAGTTGGAGGCTGGGCGTTCTCATAAATAGGTTATGTTGTGGTTGTGGGTCATGTGTATCGGCACTGTGTAGTGACTATCGGGGTTGGAGACCCGAGTGTATCTTTTGACGCTTGGTAAGTTAGAATTTGATGTGATATTGGGTATAGACTGGTTGTCTCAGTGTTATGTTATTCTGGGCTGTTGCGCTAAGACAGTGGTGTTGGCTATGCTGGGGATGCCACGGATTGAGTGGCGAGGTTTGACGAATTATGTTCTTAGTAGGGTGGTTCCATTTTTGAAGACCCAACGGATGGATAGAAGGATTGTCTTTCTTATTTGGGCCTTCGTGATGGATGTCAATGCAGAGACTCCTACCATCGATTCAGTTCTGGTGGTGAGGGACTTTTCGGATGTGTTTCTTGTGGTCGAGCATGTCGCTGGACAAGGTTATTGATTTCGATATTGATTTGGTGTTGGGCACCGTATCGCATGGCACCGGCAGAGTTAAAGGAGTTGAAGAAGCAGCTTCAGGGTTTCCTTGATAAGGGGTTCGTTGGCAGGCCAATATAGATGTGTGTTCTAACTTTAGTCGTCTTGGTTGGCTCCGAGTTGTATTGTTAAGGGATGTGTTGATTCGATTGTTATTGAGCTTATTAGTAATCTGGGGAGATCTATGAGTTACCTTTTCGTGTTGCAAGGCATTGAGATTTGTTGGTTATAGGCACATGTGGTGCGGTGTTATTAGGGTCTCTCAGTGGAATTCAAGTGGGAGGAGTATTGGATATTGCTCGGCAGAGAGCGCATTGGTTGTGTCTTTTCGGGTTTGTGTAATGTTATGTCAATTGCTTCGCCGTGGGTATGATAACCTGCTTTGGTTCTAGACATTGAATTGTGCGTGGTTGTCGATTTTGAGCATAATGACTTGAGGTGTCTCATGTGGACTAGTGTTTGGATAGGGTCGCGCATTGCATCGAAGTTATGTAGAGGTATGACCCTTCGGGTTAGATTTTTGTTTTCTATTTCTATGATGTGTGACGGGTTCCCAGCATTTTGTTGTGGTAGTACTGGTGAGCTTGCGGTACAGCTCTTTCATTTGAGTCATTTTCATTACTTGAGTATGTTTGGATTGTTGCTTATTGGTGCACGGATTGCACGAGTTGTGGCTTTAGTTTGTATTGATGTTTCATGTCACTAGAGTAGCAGTGTTGGATTGGGAGAGATCGTTGTGATCTATAATGGATACAAACGGATTCGGTTTCAACGTGTTGGAAGGATAATATCGATGTTCGGCTCAGAAATTTTCTATGGTCCCTGCCAAAGGAGAAGTGGTTTCACGAATGGTTGATCTGAGGAATGGTTATGACTTTCTACGTGTTTCATTTATCATTGGCAGTATATGAAAGTGTTGGAATGAGACTTTAGTTGATAAGAGGTTTACTATCGGTGATGGGTTGTTGTGTGCAACTGCTGTGATTAGAAGTTATCGCTACAAGTGTTTGAGTTATGTGGTATATCATGTAATTGCACCTGTGGTTACAGGTATGGGTTGTTACAGCTTGTTGGGGCTTATTCATAGTATAGATGTGAGATTATGATCTTGTGGATGATTTCAGGAGTGGAAATGTGGTTGTAAGGTTTATGGGCTAGGTTGGATTGTGAAATTTCAGTTGCATGGTGTTATCGAGCCTATATGAGATAGGGTGACATGGGATCACCCCCGGGTATGTGCATGGTAAGGTTATTCAACGATTGATTGGCTTTTGGAACAACTATGGGCACGTTCGAGGACGAACATATGTTTAAGTGGGGGAGGATGTAACGATCCGACCGGTCGTTTTGAGCTTTTGCACTTCGCTCACCAGTTCTCGAGCATGACTAGCCCCGTGTGATGTAATATGACTTATGTAAATTGTCGGTTTTGGTTTTCAGGGTAAACGGAATGAATTTGGAAGAACAGTTTTCAGTTTGAAGCTTAAATTTGAAAGGTTTAATCAAGATTTGACTTGTTAGTATATGATCTCGGATTGGAATTTTTATAATTTGGTTAGCTCCGTTAGGTGATTTAGGACTTAGGAGCGTGATCGGAATGTATTTTGGAGGTTTGTGGAAGGTTTAGGCTTGAATTGCAAAAATTGGGATTTTTGCGTTTTCCGGTTGATAGGTGAGATTTTGATATAGGGGTCAGAATGGAATTCTGGAAGTTGGAATAGGTCCGTTGTGTCATTTGTGATGTGTGTCAAAATTTTAGGTCATTCGGAGTTGAATTGGTGGGTTTCGGCATCGTTTGTGGAACTTGAAAGTTCCTAAGTTCTTAAGCTTGAATCTGAAGTTGATTTGATATTTTGGCATTTTTTTGAGTGATTCGAAGGCTCGACTAAGTTTTAATGATGTTATGGGAGTTGTTGGTATGTTTGGAATGAGGTCCCGAGGGCCTCGGGTGTATTTTGGGTGAATTTTGAGCGAGTTCGGGCATTACCGGGACTCAGGCATTGGTTCTGGTGCTTAAATTTACAGCTGGGGTGGATGTTTTACTGCTGGGTGCGGTGGTTTTAGTGCGGTCGCGGAAAATGGTCCACGGTCATGAAGAATCCGCAGGTCGTTGGTCCAACTTCGGAAGCCTATATCTTTTGATCTATAAGGAATTTTTGAGATGATTCAAAATCAAAAGTTGTATCCCTTCATGTCTAGTTTCCAGAAAGTAACGAAATCATAATTTGGACATCTGTAGAGAAAGTTATGGCCAAAATACTAAAGCATGTCACAACAGTCAACATTTTCCGCTGTAGCGATGGTTTTACCGCGGTCAGCAATGGTTTTACCGCAGTCAGCGGTGGTCACCGCGGTCAGCGGTGATGGGGATTTGGAAGGTACTCTATAAATATGAGATTTGGGGTTTTATTTCATATTTTGACCTAGAGAGCTCGGGCTATGGCGATTTTTCGAGGGATTTTCATGATTATAAGTGATTTTCATGGGGTTTTGTAAGTGATTCTAACTCAATTTTGGCTAAAATACATGATTATAACGTTAGATTCATCATTTGAGTAGAGATTTGGGATGTAAATTTGGGAAAAATTGTGGAACTTCATAAAATAAAATTTTGGGATTTGAAAGCCGATTCGAGGTCGGAATTGAGTGAAACTAGTATGGATAGTCTCGTAATTGAATGGGTTGTTAGATTTTGTGACTTTGGTTGGATTCCGAGACATGGGCCCAGGATCGGGGTTTGAGCAATTTCAGGATTCTTGAGTTAATTTGATTATTTTCGCATGGGCTTTGTTCCTTTAGCGTATATTGATGATAATATACTGATTTTGGTAAGATTTGGAGCATTTGGAGACCGATTCGAGAGGCAAAGGCATCGCGGGCTAGAGTTTGGACCGGTGTGAGGTAAATAATAATTGTAAATGTTGTCCTGAGGGTATGAAACCCCGGATTGCACAGCGTTGTGCTATATTGAGGTGACGCACATGCTAGATGACGAGTGTGGGGTTGTGCACCGTTGGAGATTATGACTTAGTCCATCCCGTATGACTATTTTACCGCGTATTTGATTGAAAACTATTTGCTATCATCATGTTTTGGGCTGAATGCCATATTTGGGCCTCGTGCCAACTATTTGGACCCTTAGGGAATTTTTAATGATATTTCTTCACTGTTTTGACTTTATACTTTTACTCAGTCATGCTATATTCTACTATTTTCGTAACTCAGCCATGTCTACTCTGTTTTAATACATTAAATGATATTTTAAATGTTAATTTGGGATGAGCATCATGTTTTACTGTTGCCCGAGTGACTTATGAGATTCTGACTGAGTAAGGCCCTCGTTTGTGTTGTGAGGATTATGAGGCCGAGGGCCAGAGATTTGTATGCCACGAGGTGGCTTGTTGATATGAGGCCTAGAGCCTATGTTATTATGCCACGAGATGGCTTGATATTGTGCTTGGGCTGTAAGGGGCCCATCCAGGAGTCTACACACACCTAGTGAGCGCGAGTACCCATTGTGATGTGAGATATAGCCCGAGGGGATGGTGTTGTTCCATATTGTTGCCCGAGGGGATATTCTTTTTGGTATTGTGCCCGAGGGGCGGATTTTCTATGCTTATTTGTTCTAGCTGCTTTCCATTTAATTGTTTGATTGTCAAAAAGGTGTTTTAAAGAAGTTTAAACTAAGCTAAGATGTTTTAAGAGATTTCACTGCTTCATTGCTTTTACTGATTTTATACTGCTTCCATATAGCATGTTGATGTGCTTTACGTGATTTCTTATCGCTCAGTCTTCATTTATTGTTATTACTCACTGAGTCGGAGTATTCATATTACTCCTTGCACCTTTTGTGCAGATTCAGATATTTCTAAACCCGGTAGCGGGTGTTGGTTGCTCAGAGGCAGAGTCATTAGAGTTTAGCAAGGTAGTTGCCCGACGTTCGCAGCACTGCTTTTCTCCCTCTTGATTTCATTATACTGTATTTAGTATATTTTTCAGACTTTCTGTTGTATTTAGACCTTAGTAGATGCTTGTGACTTGTGACACCCCGATGTCGGGCTATATCTATTTCCGCACTTGTTTTATTTCGCTAAATTTTGGGATTTATTTCTTATCAATGACTTAAATTGACTTATCAAAAATTGTTAAAAATGAATTTGGGAATAGTGTTGGCTGGCCTTGTCTTCACGATAGGCGCCATCACGACCGGGTCCGATTTGGGGTCGTGACAAGTCGGGGTCGAATGCACAAGGATTTTGAATTGGGATTAGATATATATTTAGTGCAATTGTATGATGTGCCTCAAATTACACTTCCACATTCTTGTTTGTTCTTTCTATTTCTACTTTGAGCTATTGATTGCAATTACAAAACTACAAGATAATATTTTTGGTTTTGGTTGTTTTTCAAATATTAAAAGATCTTGGGTCATGACTTCCACCTAGGTGGTTACCTAGAGGGTTGTAAACTCTAGGGCACGTTTGATTAGTCAGGGTTGTATATAGCAATCACACGCAATTACCCACTTTATATTTCTCGGTGGTTTGAGTAATTTTGCCCAATTTGGCTTTCTCAAGTTCAAATGGGTATTGCACGAAATAAGTGATATATGCTCAAGTCGGGTCTTACTATCTGTAGATTTGACCCTTTAATTAGGGCTATCAATTTCTTGAATTCACCCCAATTTCTTGTTAGCCAAGTGTTCCTAGACTTAATCTCTCTTTCTCAAGTAGAGGGTAAGTCAAATAGGCATGACTTAATATTTTCAACCATTAATTCTTGAATTAAAGCATGAACATGGCTAAATATCACTAACTCAATCACAAACAAGCCCTAAATCAAGCACCTATTAAGTACCCACACTAGGGTTGGGCCACAGCCCTAGCTAGAAATTTGGCTACTCATGAAAAATGAAGAAACTAAAGAAGAAATTAAAATAGAATGTATAATAATTTATTAGAGAAAGAAAATCAAATGTTTAGAAGCTAATCTAGTACAATATTACTCAAAACAGTAAAGAAAACCGCTCAAGAGCTCTCCCGAAATGAAACTTAACCTAAAAATGACAAAAAGTTCTATTTGTACTAATCTGAAAATATTTGACGAAAATGCCAATGCGGAGGTTGTGCGGCAGCACAAATAGGCTTGGCTTGACAGGTTCTATCTATGCGGCCGCACAAATCTGGGTTGCGGCTGCACTGCTTCTTCTTGTGCGAACCGCACAATTGTGAGTGCGGCCACACAATATTAGTGCGGTCTGCACTCCTTGACTTTAGACTTGAACCCAGCTCTTTGATTCTTCTCTTCTGCGGACCGCTTAATTGTGAGTGCGGCCGCACTTCTCATCCTGCGGCCGCACAATTATGGTGCGGTCCGCATATCTTTATCTTGCCCAAAACCAACTCTCTAAATCTCGTCTTCTGCCCCACACAATATTTCTGCGGTCTGGATACTCTAAAGAAAAGAACATTGCTCTTTCCTTGTTTTGCGGCCGTACACAGTATTGTGCGATCCGCACTGTGGGCCTTTTTGTCTTGTTTTCGTTCTTGTACACTTTTGACTCCTTTATGAGTTGATTTTAATTTCTTTGGCTCATATTGCAACACTTCTGCAAGCAAACACATTTCATTAGTTTTCATCTTTAAGAATTTTTGAGATAAAACACAAGTAAAAGAGAGTAAATAAGTGGTCAAACCCCCCACTTATCAGTTACTCAGGCCGACAGGGCCAGTTTTAGGGTCAGTAGTCACAACAGCCGAGGTCCTATTATACATGTGGTGATCCGAGGCGCATTGCTATGTTTTGCCCTCGAGCCTCGAGCAGTTCTCATCATCAGGGTTCTCGTGCCATGGTTCTGGCATCAGGAGCTTCACCGCCCGCTCAACCAGCTAGAGGTGGAGGTCGGGGAATTAGAGGTGGAGGTCATGCCACTAGAGGTAGAGGCCAGCCAGACAGGGCCCATCCTCGAGATGTAATTTAGCGTGGTGGGGCCCAACCGCGATGCTATACTTTTCCAGCCAAACTTGAGGCTAAGTCATCTGACACGGTTATCGTAGGTAGGGTTTCAGTTTTCTATATGGTTGCCTCAGTACTATTTGATTCGGGTTCTGCTTATTCGTATGTGTCATCCTATTTTGCTTCATATTTGGTTGTGCCTCGTAATTCTTTGAGTGCCCCTATGTATATGTCCACCCTTGTGGGAGATGCTATTATTGTAGATCATGTTTATTATCCGTGTGTGGTTGCCATTGGGAGTCTTGAAACTCGTGTAAATATCTTACTTCTCGATATGGTCAATTTTGATGTCATATTGGGGATGGACTGGCTGTCACCTTATCATGCTATATTGGATTGTCACGCCAAAATGGTGACTTTAGCCTTGCCAGGGTTTCCTCGATTAGAATGGAGAGTGACTCCTGGTCATTCTACTAGCAGGATTATCTCTTATATGAAGGCTCAGCATATGGTCGAGAAGGGGTTTCTAGCTTATTTGGCTTATGTCAGCGATTCTAGTGTGGAGGTTCCTTCCATGGATTCAGTACTGGTCGTTCGTGAGTTTCCAGAGGTGTTTCCTGCAGACCTGTCGGGGATGCCACCTAACAGAGATATTGACTTTTTTATTGATCTGGCCCTGGGCAGTCAGCCATTTCCATTCTGCCATACCATGTGGCCCCGCCAGAGTTGAAAGAATTGAAGGAGTAGTTGCAAGATTTGCTTGATAAGTGCTTCATTAGACCTAGTGTCTCACCCTGGGGTGCGGCCGTGTTGTTTGTGAAGAAGAAGAATGGATCGATGAGGATGTGCATAGATTATCGGTAGTTGAACAAAGTCACCATCAAGAACAAATATCCATTTCCAAGGATTATCTCTTATTAGAATGGAGAGGGACTCCTGGTCATTGTACCAGCAGGATTATCTCTTAAATAAGGTCTGGCAATCATCAGTTGAGGATTTGGGAATCTAATGTCCCTAAGACAGCTTTTCGGACTCGATATTGGCATTATGAGTTTCTAGTGATATCATTTGGGCTGACAAATGCCCCAGTAATATTTATGGATTTGATGAACCGAGTGTTCAAGCCCTATCTGGATTCCTTTGAGATTGTGTTTATTGATGATATCTTGATCTATTCCCCCAGTCTAGAGGAGCATGAGCAGCACCTCCGGGTCATTCTTCAGACTCTGAGAGACAACAAGTTATATGTTAAGTTTTCAAAATACGAGTTTTGGTTGGACTCAGTCGCCTTCTTGGGGCACGTTGTATCAGTAGCGGGTATTGTGAGCACGTGATTTTTGCCTTGCAAGAACTACTCCAAAAGAAATCACAAATAATTTTTCTTTGTATGCAATTTTTGAATTTCGTGACATTTTGTCTGTGCATGTGCATTTTATTCTAATTAAGGAAAAATACAGAAAAATAGTAATATAGGTACATGTGCATTTAGGAATTAATATTGCATTTTCATAATTAATTAATCATGGGTTTATATAAAAGGATAAAATAAAATATATTTAGGAATTAAATAAACCATAGTTAGTTTTAAAAGAAGAAAATATGCATTTAAAGTATGCCATCGTGGGATTTTATTTTTTACTTGTGTGGTAATTGTTGATAAGAGTTAATATTTTGTAGTTTGATTTTGGTTTTATATTTCATTTTTATTTTAGGATTTTTGTTAAAGTGTTAATTAAAAGAAGAAATGAGAAGAATTAAAAACATAGGCCAATCAGATCTGGGCCAAGAAACTTTAAACCAAATATCAGGCCCAAAACTTTCTCTATACCCGGCGAAATCCAGTCCACCTGCAGCCAATCCAAACGACGTCGTATTGGAACCTTACATCTGGACCGTCGATCAAGATGATTTAATGGTCCAGATCAATTCTCTTGTTAAACCAAACGACGTCTTATGGCTGTATTTGATAAGGACCGTTCATCGTTATTGATCCAATGGCTCATAGGCTTTCCCTCCTAACCCGACCCATCCCCATCTGAGACCGACCCAATCCCTACTAAACCTAAACGACACCGTTTCTTTAAGTGGAGAGATCCTGGCCATCGATCTTGCCTGATCGAACGGCCCAGATCAGACCACCCCTCCCTTATATAAACTGAATTCCTAACCCAGCCCCCCTAACCAAACACCCCCCCCCCTCCCTCGTCCTCCTGTTCATCATCGTCTCTAAGACGATGCCCCCCCCCCCAAAAAACCCTAGTTGCCCTAGCTCCCCCTCGCCTGAAACCCGGCGGCAACTACGCTGCCGATCACCAAACCAACACCCTAAGACCACCTGACCACCCTCTATCCAAATATGGTAACCACTTAGCTCGAATCTTCATCGAGCTTCTCGAATCTTCATTTAAAGATTCGAGCCAAACTTAGATCCAAACCAACCAGTCCCTAATTAACACCACAGCACCCCCTAACCACCCTCGTTAGAGATTTGTTGGTTGTTCACCTCGAATCACCCTACATCGTCTCGAATCTTCAAGCATAACCTAAATAACCTAAACCTACCCCAATGTACCCCAAACTCACACCAGTCACTCTCCTAACCTCACTCGTAACCAAACCAAACTTGGTTTGGTTCGAATCTGACCAGAAGTGGTTGAGCCCTAAATCAGACCCTCAAGAACCCTAAAATCCCAAATCTTGGAATTTGCCCAAATTAAGTAGAAGGTTGAGGTCTAATCGACCTTAATCAAAGTATTTTCAGTTGAGAATACTTCGACTAAGGTCTGTTCGATTTCAAGTGTCCGAATCAGAGTTTCAAAGATTGGGTCCGTATAATTCTGTTATTATGAGGTATTTTCTTTCTTTCCTTCGTGTTTGTTTTCATTATTTGGGTATCTGTTTATTTACTATGTTGATTTTGGTTATTTTTAGTCAAATTGACTCTATTCATTTTCAAAGGACCTTTTATTTGGTCCGATTCTGTCTATTATTTATAGTCGCCTTAACTGTATGTGTTATAAAATGTGAAATCGAGTCCTAAATTGCGTCGCTTAATTATTTCCCTGATTAGTATATAAGTTCGTCAGTAACACTGTTTGATAGTTGCTTTGTTACTGATTTGTTTAAGTGTTAATTGTAATATATAATCGATTAATTAAAGAGGTCGTTCATATAATTTGAGTCACTTGGCATCCTGTTGATAATAGTGTCCGAGTAGTCTCATGTTGTTGTGTTTGATCTTTTCTCTCTTAATTATTTACCATCTTTTGCATCTATTTCCATTCAAAATGTTTACAATGTTCTGTATCTAGGATTTGTATATATGTCAATTGTTATTCTAGATAATCCAATTTCTTGATCCCTATTCTGATGCTACTCAATCTGATTTGAGTCCTATGTGTTGAGTAATCTGAATTGGTTATAGTTGTTGGCCAGAAGTAATCTTAGATAACTGTTAGATTAAGCAGAGGTCAGATTTTAAAAGTTGTAATGCAATAGTGTTTGTGTTAGGAAGGCAGTAATATTAAGAGTTTTTAGGGGTATTATGGGAATGAAATAGTAGGGATAATATGTTAGTATTAGTGTGTTATTAGTGGAATGTTAATGGCTTTAATTTAATGAGATAATGGGGAACAAAAGGAAATGGGGGCTGAAAATCAGGAAAAAGGCTTCCTTAATGGGATTTAAAGTAAAAAAAGCAGATTTTGAGTGGGGAATTCTGATTTTTTGAAAAGAAGAAGGGTCGGGCAGCACTTAAGGAGAGGGGACAGACTTGTATAAAGAGAGGGGGGGATCTGAAAAAAAAAAGAGGGAGTTTTTAGAAGAAAAAAGGCAGATTGAAAAGAGAGAAAACTGGACTAATTTTCGAAAAAAAAGTGACATTACGCTAGACTCTTTAACCTAGAAGACCATTGTATTTCAAGAGGGATAAGGCTGAGGTTTATTTCAATAGTCTCATTTTGTTTCATTTGAGTGTTCAAAGTAAGGCAACTCTTGTTACTTTGCATCTATTTCTCTTCTACTTTGACTGTGGCTGCATTTTGGTATTACTGGGTTTCATTTGGCGTTGCTGTTTATTTTGCTTGAAGCTACTATTGGATATTCTTAAGTTTGCTGTTGGTTTTTCAATCTGCTACTGGTTTATCTGTTATTGGTTTTACTGGTTATTGCTGGATACTGTTGAACCTACTATTGTTATTGTTGATGTTTACTGCTGCACTACTGATCTCCCACATCTTCTTTGTCTTTCCAATATCAGGTACCATTTTTGAACTTGCTACCATGTAACTAAATTGGAAGTTGGAATAAAGAAGTTCCATCAATTCTATGTGCCAATGAATGCCTCTTGTTGATTGATAGAACTTAGTTATTTTGTGGTAGTTATGTTGACATTGTATAAGGCTGATGATTTCGTGTAGTACTTGGTTGTATAATGGGGACATTTACAGTTTGTTTAGAACTATGCTAATTGGAATTTATATTGGACTGTTTGAATTGTATTAACTAGACCTCGAATTTGAATTAGTTGGATTATTAAACTCTGGAACCTACGGCTTCAATGAAGCGTAACTGAACTTGTGTGTTAATCATAGCTATACGAAATCATCAAAAACAGAATCAGTTTTCCATTATTAGTCGTTATTTCCAGCTTGTTGTTCACTTAGTATAAATAAGTTGGTCGTTGTTTCAAGTCTGTGTAATTAGTAAAATACGATACTAACCTCATGTTTACATAATTAATTTGTAATGACCTGGATTTCCTAACCCAAAATAATTGGTCCATTTTGTGTTTGTAAATCACGTTCCATTTGGGATTTCACATTAATATTATTGGAGAATTCAAGTAAAAGTCAGTAGGTAAAATGACGGGAATTAAAATGCAGTCACTTAACGTTTGGTGCACTTGGACCCATTAAGAATCAATTTCAGTAGGTGTTCTCATCTATCTGGGTTATCAGATCTCCCAGGCACCTTTGGGCCTTGTTACTTGTGTTGAAGGCCCAGGTCCTGTCATAAGTATTTGTCTATTTGGACATGGGCCAAGCTTCACTGGTCTACCCTCTGTCCGGTGTGGATTGATGTCGGGCCCAATATATTGGTGGGTTGAAATTTTGTCTTGCCCGCATGTGTCATTTTGCTTCGGGCTTCTTGAGCCCAAGACTGAAGTGGCCACTGATTCATTAGCACTTAAATGACAAACTATGGGTTTTAAGTTAGGTAGCGGGTTCCAGCTAAGAGGTTCGTCCTTTTGTTTGGACCCGGACTTGAATTCGAAACCCGGACTTTGATGTTAACCAATTAGGATCTTTTCTTTTCTTTTAGAAACAAATAAAAAATTTTATAGAAAAATATAGTTGCTTTTAGGTTTACCTTTTAAAATAAAATGAGACGAGCCTCGCTCAAGAAAACACAAAATGTGGGGCCCTCAATAATTGGTTATCGAAATATTTAGAAATTCGGGACGGGCCGTTTAGCGAGTTTCGTGGCCTTCGCAAAAGATAATGATACGTTAGACACTTTAGACGCGATTTTAATAAAATTACCTTCTTAAATTCGGGTGTGCATTTCATGCAACCGAAAACCAAATCCCAAAATGTTTAATAGAGTGTGTTTAGGATTGCGGGTGCATTTCATGTGACGCGATTCGAAGGCACGCCTTAAACAATGTTCACTTTCTCTTAAGTAAATACACGTTGAATAAAAGCGGTTAATGGTAAAAATTGGCACATAGGATCTTCATGTAATAAAATCAGATGAATAAGCTAAATACAACAGTTGAGCAACCGTGCTAGAACCACGGAACTCGGGAATGCCTGACACCTTCTCCCGGGCTAACAGAATTCCTTATCCGGATTTATGGTTCGCAGACTGTAATACAGAGTCATTTTTTTTCTCGATTCGGGATGAAAATTTGTGACTTGGGACACCCTAAAATCTCCCAAGTGGTGACTCTGAATAAATAAATAAATCCCGTCTCGATTGTCCTTTAATTTGAAAAAACTCCTTCACCTTTCGCAGGACGGAAAAAGGAGGTGTGACAGCTCTGGCGACTCTGCTGGAGACCTCGACCCAGAACCACTAGTTCAGGGTTAGAAATTCAAGCTTATATAAATTGTTATATTTGGTTTTATCTGATTTTGTTACATGTTTGGCTCAATGTGCTAATTGATTGCCTTTTACCGCTTTGATATTACGTGAACTATATATAAACTGTGCCGAAACCCATCTCCTCTCTGAGTCTTCTGAATCATGAAGAAGGGTGCACTTCGTGTGACTTCTTTTCTGTATAGTGTCTAATTCCCAATTTAGAACGAGGTTGGATAAGTTGCAAAGCCGGTGAAGTTTCTGTATTCCCGGTACGCTGCCTCCCCCTCGGCTCGAGCTGTCCGCTCGGGTAAGCCGGGTCTAGAACAAACACCCAGGTTCTGAACCTAGAATAACTCAGCCTCATGCCGGATCCGTAATAGGAATGCTTATTTGCATCATGTGCATTTTGACTTAGGGGAGTCAACACAGGGGTTGGGTCCGTCTAGGGCTAGCAACCTGAAATAAAGACCGTCCTGATGCATCTTATTTGTTTTATGTGCATTTATTTGCTCAGTCTTGCATGTTGACCGGCTTTTGAATCTCGGGAAAGTTAAAAAAAAAGGGGGGGGGGGTTAAAATTCAAAAATATTTCTTTAGACGTCTTACTCTTCGTCCTCAAAGGCCGTATTTGAAAGCCGGGTCATTTGGAATATGGATAGTTTTAAGTCCAATAAAAGTTTTTCCTTCTTTAATCACTATAATAAATGTGCAGGATGAGCACAAGTCAAAATGAACCGTTCTCAGTCTGTAGCGAGGTCCCTTTGCAACTCCACATGTGGTGGAATGATATGGAGAATGATAGTAAAAAGATAGTGGAAAGAGTTTTGGGAGGTTTTGTCGATCTGTTGAATATCAAGCCAAGGACAGATATCATCGAGGCTCTAATACTGTTCTGGGACCCAACCCGCAACGTATTCCGTTTTGTTGACTTTGAACTTTCACCTACACTAGAGGAAGTCGCCGGATATGCAGGGTTGAATGGGAAACTAAGAGGGCAGTATTTACTTTCACCAAGACTAGTATCTCCGCACGCGTTCTTGGATTTGCTAGGCATTAGTCGGAAGGTGCAGAATGATGATTTGTCGAGAGGATGTTGTACTCTCCAATTCTTGTATCAACGGTATGGAACTCCTCAGGGTTTTGAAGAACCAAACCTCGGATTAACTCATGGTGGGAACAGAAACAAGTGGGAAGCAAGACGTACTTTGGCGTTTATCACAACATTCCTGGGAGTCGTGGTCTGTCCCCGCCAAGATAAGAAAGTAGAGATAGGCCTTGTAGGGATGGCCGATGTTGCAATCAAAAGAACCGACAGTACTGTGGTTCCTTTGATTTTGTCCGAAATCTACCGAGCTTTAACTATATGCCGAGAAGGAGGCAAGTTCTTTCAGGGATGCAATCTGTTACTCTAGCTGTGGATGCAAGAACACCTCCATCACCGAGCGGGATACATGAACCATGGGTTGACTGAGAGAAACTGCATCAGCGGCTTTGAGAAACGAATGACAGGCGTCATATTTCCTGAAGGCGTCGAAGCATGGCTTACACGATTGAGGTCAACAACAGCCGACCAAGTTGAATGGGCATTTGGGTGGCTGACTGATACTGAGGTAATATACATGGCGACCGAGGAATGTCATGTTCTTTTGATGGGACTTCGCAGCATCCAACAATATGCTCCTCATCGGGTACTACACCAACTAGGAAGATTTCAGGTAATTCCCACTGATGAGGATCTAAGCAAGTACGCCATTGAGTTGAGTCCAGGAGTCGTGTTCCCCGGAGGAAAAATTAGAAAGTTGTGGCACGAATGTAGATTCCTTGAGCCCAAGACTATGGTTCGAGAACTGGCTAAGGGTGAGGTAGACCTAAAGTACGATGTTTGGTTTGGGAAAAGGTTCCAGATTCGTCATAGACCTGCTAAAAGAGATCACGACCAACAATTTATTGATGATTCACAAGAACAGTGGGGCTGGTTAGTGAGAGAGGAAGGCTACCGGGCTGAAATCGAAAAGATAAAGTGACAAATTGAAAGGCTTATGTTTGAAAACAACGTGCAAGTAGCCTCGGAGCAGGGTGAAAAGAACAAATTAGCCAAAGAAAACCAGGCACTGAAATCCCGAATTCGCCAAGTCGGTAAGAGTGATAGCGACCGATAGAAACGTCACTCTGATGAAAGGTTGATAGCAGAATTGAGAAATCAAGTCAGCAAAAGCCTAGAAGACTTGGAGAGATCCAAGGCTTGTATAGCAAGAATGCGGGTCAGGTGGGCCAAAGTTACGGCAGCACGGAGAGAGCACCTATGGCAAGTGAAAAGGGACTACGAAATGAGTGTTACGACATTGAGAGAAATAAACTCCATTCTCAATAATCGGGTCCTTAAACAAGCCCGGGATGCTAGAACAGATAGGGAACGCTGCTATGAGTCAATAGCCCGAATGGAAGAACAAATGGAGAGGTTCCAAGATCAGCTCATTGACAATACTCGAATATTGGGACTAAAGAATTAACGGATAGAACAGCTGTGCATAGAGAGGGATAAAATCAGGGGTAGGATCAATGAGATAGGGCGCTACATCACCACAAAGTGCCTAACATGTAAAGAGATGCCCCGTGATATCCTTTTTCCTCAGTCATGGATTATGTCCACCGGATCATGGAGGAACTAAAAAGATTGCAAACAAGCCTGGAACCCAAGCCCGCGGAAAGGCCGAACGATGCCTCGCGGGCACCAAAATTCAAAGCTTTAATGTATCCCTAGTTCAATCTTGCACTTGTTTGTTTTTCGAGTCTGTTGTCTACCCATATGTTCGTTTCAAACATTCTCAAAAAAATATGAAGTCTGTATTTTCGTTTGTTTTTTTGTGATGGCTTGTAATAGTATATTTTGAGTAATAAAAAAAATTGGGTCTTTATTTTACTTATGGCACGAACTACGCTTGGTCTGATTCGTGCGGGGTCATGATACGTAGGCAATCTCCATAGGATTCGACCGTAACTAAATGAAAAAGAGAGAAAGAAAATAAATGGAATATATATATATATATATATATATATATATATATATATATATATATATATATATATATATATATATATATATATCAGAACAAAAATAAGCCGGGATGATGCATGCGGTCAGAGCAAAAGCATGTTAGAAATGATTAACTGCCTAAGAGCATTGCATCACCCCAACGTGCAATTACAATATCTGTTAAGACTCTAACACTTACAAGTTTGTTGTTTTTCCAATCAATCAGTTAGTTGTTAGAGCGTACTGGCACCGTACCATTATCAAACAAGATCTAAAGGTCCTATACCAGAAAGCATGACTGGATCAGACAACAGTGTTGAGTCGGAAAAGACGGCAACTCAGATGCTGAAGGAAGCCATGGAAAAAATGGAAAAAATGAGGCTGGAAATGAATGAAATGCAGATAGCCTTGGCTAGAGCCTAAAAGGGGCAGGAACTACCTGTTACTCCTACTCTTCAACCAGGACGCACGTCAGAATACCCCTCTCCCGGTCCTTCAACAAGTTTCCCAAGCCATAACTATTATCAAGGAAGAGAGGCTTATGATCCCCAAGCTCCACCACCCACTCAAAACCCTCCTCCACCAAATGTTCCCGTCTTTGTGGCACCTCCCCCAGCCCCATTGCACAGATCATCCAGTGAGCCACTGTTTCAGGCTCACGATACACAATACTACCCCCTGAACTCACATTCAAAGCACCCGAGCCACATACCTATAATCCCCACTTTGAGGTCCCGGCGGAGATTGAAAAGCCGGCTAAGAGCCCAGAGCAGGACGAGGTGATGCAGAAATTTAAAAGCCTGGAGCAGTCCTTCAGGAACATACACGGGTTAGGCAACCAGGTCAGCGTGGCCTACAAAGATCTATGCCCTTTCCCTGACGTTCAATTACCAGCAGGGTTCAAAATGCCCAAGTTCGATTTGTACGAAGGGCATGACGATCCTATGGCACATCTACGGGGTTTTTGTAGCAAAATGAGGGGAGCATGGGGAAAAGATGAGCTACTGATAGCTTACTTTGGCCAGAGTTTGAGCGGGTCGGCACTGGAGTGGTATACAAGACAAGATCCGAGCAGGTGGTACACCTGGGATGACTTGGCACAGGCTTTCGCAGGACACTTCCAATACAACCTTGAGATAGTCCCAGACCGTCTCACATTGCTAAAGCTTGAGAAGAAATCCGGAGAAAGCTTCAGGGAATTCGGGTTCCGATGGAGAGAGCAGGCAGCCAGAGTTGATCCTCCAATGAGAGAAGGAGAAATGGTAGATTACTTTCTACAAACTCTAGAGCCGACTTACTTCGGTCACTTGGTGACATCAGTTGGCAAATCCTTCAATGAAGTGGTGAAGATGGGGGGTATGATAGAAGAGGGGCTTAAGTCCAACAAGATCCTGAGTTACTCGGCTATTAAGGCAACAACTTAGACCATTCAAAGTGGCACGGGAGGTGCGCTCGGAAAGAAAAGGAGAGAGGAGGTCACAACAATAGAGGCGGGCAATTGGTCCAGATCTAAAGGCCCTTTCCCTCATTACCAACCCAGACCCCATCATCTAAACTACCCATCCAATCCATATAACCCTCCACAACCCTACTACCCACCACGAGAATAAAATATTTCCGTCCATCACGCCCAAACTTACACCCAGCCTCCGGCTCGTCCGCAATGGCGTGTACCTACTCCCCAACATACATATCTACCTCCCCAAAACACATATTCGCCACCAAGGGCCTACAGGAATCCTTCAGGGCCAAGTTTTCGCGGAAATCAGGCTTTCAGGAACGAAAGGATGCAGAAGCCAAGGACATTTACTCCGTTGGGAGAAACCTATACTACTCTGTTTCACAAGTTGAAGCAGATAGGCCTACTAAGTCTTGTTGAAACCAAATTGCCAAATCCCCTTCCCAGAAATCTGGACCATTCTGTAAGCTACGAATATTGTTCGGGTGCTCCCAGGCATGATACTGAGAAATGTTGGAAGTTGAAGATTGCCATACAAGATCTTATTGACACAAATAGGATCGAGGTTCAGGCACCAGGGGCCCCCAACATCAATGAAAATCCGTTACCGGTGCACCATGAAACCCACATGATCGAATTAGTGCACGAGGGAGGGAAACCAAAAACACCCTCACAAATGGTAATGATGATTCGCGCCAGTACTAAAGAAGATTCGACTAGTGGAAAGGCAGTGGTACAGCCGGGAAAGGTATATGACAAGCCCTTTGTGATAGCAGGGAAAGGGCCATCTATTACTGCGAAGAGGCCAGAGTCAGTTAGAGCAGTGTTACAGGGAGTCACAAACAAACCAAGGTTGGTAGTAAAAGGGGTCCATGTGGGACCGGTTGTTATCAAGCCGGTCATACAGTTGCCAATAACAAGTGAGAAGGCTGTGCCGTGGAGCTACAGTCAAGTGACAGTGATGCATAAGGGGAAGGAGGTTGTAGAAGACGTATGCGAGGCACAAGGGTTAACTCGATCGGGAAGGTGTTTTGCTCCCGCAGAGTTGAGAAGGGTCAATCCTGAAACAATAAAGAAACCTGTAACAGAGGAAGAAGCAGAGGAATTTTTGAAGAAGATGAAGGCACAGGATTACTCAATTATAGAGCAATTGAGAAAGACCCCAGCCCAGATTTCGTTGTTATCCTTGTTAATACATTCAAACAATCACTGTCAGGCCTTAATGAAGATTCTGAACGAGTCCTGTGTCCCGGACAAACTCTCAGTGAACCACTTGGAGAAAGTAGCGCACAAGATCTTTGAAGTAAACCGAGTGACATTCTCTGACAATGAGTTACCGGTAGAGTACTGAACACAACAGAGCACTCTATCTGACGGTAAAATGCGAAGAATCGGTGGTCACTCGAGCATTAATTGATAACAGGTCAAGTGCCAATATTTGTCCTTTGGCCATTCTCAACAATCTAAAGGTTGATGATGACAGGATCCACCAGAACAGTGTCTGCGTCTGAGGTTTTTATGGAGGCGGCATTAACACAGTAGGTGATATCGTACTGGAACTAACCATTGGTCCAGTCGAGTTCACCATGGAATTTCAAGTAATAGATGTGGCAGTGTCGTACAATCTTTTGTTGGGTCGACCATGGATCCATGCAGCTAAGGCAGTACCTTCTACACTGCATCAAGTGGTCAAATTTGAATGGGATAGACAAGAAATTGTGATACACGGGGATGATGGCACACATGCCATCAGTGATGCTATTGTGCCCTTCATAGAAATCGACGATGATAAGGGCCCGTGGGTTTATCAAGTGTTTGATGCAGTCTCGGTAGACAAAATTCCTGAGGGCGAGGGCCTTCCACTTCCCAGAATCACAGCTGCAGCCTTCATGATAGCAGCAAAAATGTTGAATAATGGGTTTGTACCAGGGAAAGGTCTAGGGGTTTATTTGCAGGGAATGATCCAGCCAGTTTCTTTGCCCAAGAACCTGGAAACTTTCGGGTTAGGATTCAAGCCTACCGCAGCGGATGTGAAGCGAGCCCGAAAATTGAAGAAAAGAGTTTGGGTCCTTCCTAAACCAGTCCCATGCCTGTCCAGATCATTTGTCAAAGCAGGATGCAGAAAGTTGCCAGTACCGGAAGTTCTTGGACCTCTGATGGGGCCAAACGGAGATTTAAATGAAATCTTTGGAAGATTGTTTGTCGATGTCAACATGATAGAAGTTGGAGAGGGTTCCAGTAAGGCAGACGTACAGTTTGTGGGTCCTAAGGTCAAGGTCAACAATTGGATGGCTACTCCTTTGCCTACTTGGAAGGAGTCTTGGTAGTTGATTCTAATTTTCCTTTTCTGTTTTCTGGATTGTTCCAGGGTTGTAATCCAGAATTCTTTTTATTATATTGAATACAGTGTGAAACCTTGTTATCCCATAAATAAAGCGAAGTTTCTTCTTTATTTCTTATCTTATTTTCTATTATTTTAATTTTGTTTATTTCGTTTCTTTTTCTGAACAGTTCTTTTCATACTGGTTCTAATGACATAGCATGCACAACGGATCTTCAACCTAGTCTAAAAGATCAATCTGATTCCGAGCTAACCATACAAGAGGTCGATTTTGATAATGAATCGGAATATGATGAGGATGAAGCATTCGAGGAGATAAACCGGGAGTTGAGCCAGTTTGAAGAAAAATACAAACCCAACTTAAATGACACAGAAGCCATCAATTTAGGGGATGCCGGCGATATCAGAGAAACTAAAATAAGCATCCACATTGCACCAAATATCAGGGAGGAATTGATCAAAACACTTATTGAGTTCAAAGATGTTTTTGCATGGTCATATGATGACATGCCGGGGTTAAGCACAGATTTAGTGGTTCATAAATTGCCCACTGACCCGGCATGCCCTCCCGTCAAGCAAAAATTGAGGAAGTTCAAAATGGATATGAGTGTGAAGATTAAAGAAGAAGTAACCAAGCAGCTGCAAGCAAAGGTTATTCGTGTCACTCGATATCCTGATTGGTTGGCTAATGTGGTGCCGGTACCAATGAAAGATGGAAAGATCAGGGTGTGTGTCGATTACAGCAATTTAAATAGGGCAAGCCCTAAAGACAACTTTCCTTTACCCAACATCCATATCTTGATCAACAATTGTGCCGGACGTGAGATCGGATCTTTTGTGGATTGCTATGCTGGGTATCATCAGATTCTGATGGATGAGGAAGATGCGGAAAAGACAGCCTTCATTACGCCATGGGGAACTTATTGCTACCGGGTAATGCCATTTGGTTTGAAGAATGTTGGGGCAACGTACATGAAAGCAATGACTACTGTGTTTCATGACATGATCCACAAAGAAATTGAAGTGTACGGACGATGTGAGCATAAAGTCCAAGCATCAGGAAGACCACGTAGCAGACATAAGGAAGTTCTTTCAAAGACTGCGAAGGTATGATATTAAGCTCAACCCGGCCAAATGCGCATTTGGTGTTCCATCTGGGAAGCTTTTGGGATTCATCGTCAGTCAGCAAGGTATTGAACTGGATCCGTCAAAGATCAAATCTATCCAAGAGTTGCCACCGCCGAAGAACAAGACAGAAGTAATGAGTCTGTTGGGAAGGTTGAATTACATCAGCAGATTTATTGCTCAACTCACAGCAACCTGTGAACCCATTTTTCGGCTGTTGAAGAAGGATGCTGCAATAGGATGGACGACGGAATGCTAGGAGGCATTCGACCAGATCAAAGAATATTTATCAAATCCACCTGTATTGGTTCCCCCTGAGCCAGGAAGACCATTAATTCTTTATCTAACAGACTTGGAGAATTCTTTTGATTGCGTGTTGGGGCAACACGACATTACAGGAATAAAAGAGTAAGCCATCTATTATCTCAGCAAGAAGTTTACAGTATATGAGGTTAAGTACACTCAACTCGAGAAGACATGTTATGCCCTAACCTGGGTGAACCAGAAGTTGAAACATTATTTATCCTCATATACTACTTATCTCATTTCCCGGTTGGATCCGTTAAAGTATATTTTTCAGAAGCCTATGCCCTCAGGAAGGTTAGCAAAATGGCAAATATTACTCACAGATTTTGACATCGTCTATGTGACGAGGACAGCCATGAAGGCCCAAGCATTGGCAGATCACTTGGCTGAGAATCCTGTTGATGAAGAATACGAGCTGTTGAGGAGGTATTTTCCTGACAAGGAAGTAATGAATATAGATGAGTTGGACTTACCTGAGGAACCAGGTTGGAAGCTTTTCTTTGATGGAGCCGCAAATGCGAAGGGAGTTAGAATAGGAGCAGTGCTTATTTCTGAAACAGGACATCATTATCCTGTTACAGCTCAACTACGTTTCTATTGTACCAAAAACATGGCTGAGTATGAGGCATGCATTTTGGGTTTGCGATTAGCAGCAGACATGGATGTCCAGGACGTCTTGGTCTTAGGGGACTCGGACCTCCTGGTGCATCAAATTCAGGGTGAATGGGAAACACGGGATTTGAAGATCATACCATATCGACAATGTTTGCACGATCTGAGCAAGCGATTTCGATCAATAGAGTTCAGACACATCCCGAGAGTTCACAATGAGGTTGCCGATGCATTGGCCACTTTAGCATCAATGTTGCACCACCCAGACAAAATTCATGTTGACCCATTGCACATCCAGGTTCATGATCAGCATGCCTATTGCAACATGATAGAGGAAGAAGTGGATGGCGAGCCATGGTTTTATGACGTCAAAGAGTACCTCAGGATGGGGATATACCCGGAGCAGGCCACCGGAGATCAAAAAAGAGCCATTCGGCGATTATCAAATGGTTTCTTCCTCAGTAGAGGAGTGTTGTACAAAAGAACCCCAGATTTGGGATTGCTGAGATGTATAGACGCCAGTCAAGCCACGACAGTTATGACAGAGGTATATGCTGGAGTTTGTGGGCTTCATATGAGCGGATATATATTGGCGAAGAAGATTCTTCAAGCAGGGTATTATTGGCTCACTATGGAGCATGATTGTATTAGTTTCGTACGAAAATGCCATCAGTGTCAGATACACGGAGATCTGATTCATTCTCCACCAACGGAATTGCACACAATGTCATCACCATGGCCATTTGTGGCATGGGGCATGGATGTCATTGGGCCTATTGAGCTGGCAGCTTCGAACGGTCACAGGTTCATTCTGGTGGCCATCGACTATTTTACTAAGTGGGTTGAAGCCAAAACTTTCAAGTCAGTAACCAAGAAGGCAGTAGTGGATTTTGTCCATTCCCATATCATCTGTAGATTTGGGATCCCGCAAGTGATAATCATGGACAATGGTGCTAATCTTAACAGCAATTTGATGAGAGAAGTATGTGAACAGTTTAAGATTACACACCATAATTCCACACCTTATCGTCCAATGGCGTTTGCATTGTTGGGTTATCGCACTACCGTCCGGACCTCAGTAGGTGCAACCCCTTATTTGTTGGTATATGGAACTGAAGCAGTAATACCGGCGGAAGTGGAAATTCCATCCCTTCGGATTGTCGCCGAGGCTGAGATTGATGATGATGAGTGGGTCAAAACCCGTTTGGAACAGTTGAGCTTGATTGATGAAAAGAGATTGGCAGCTGTGTGTCATGGCCAGTTATATCAAAGGAGAATGGCAAGAGCCTACAACAAGAGGGTGCGCCCCAGAAAATTTGAAGTGGGGCAACAAGTGTTGAAACGAATCCTGTCACACCAAGCAGAAGCAAAGGGCAAGTTCGCCCTGAATTGGCAAGGACCATTCATTGTAACTAGAGTATTGTCCAATGGCGCTTTATGTTTAACAGATATCGAAGGAAAATGTGTCGACATGGCTATCAATTCCAACGCAGTTAAGAGATATTATGTATGATCTCTTTTGATTGTAATTGACATTTGTTTGTGTTTGGCATTTATCGGAGAATGAAATGACGGAGGCAATTCTTTCTTCTATCTAAACACTTTAACCTTTGCTTACCCTTTTGAGCCTTATTTATTCTTTCATATCCCTCTTTTGGAATCAGTAATTAAAAAATAAAAGATAAAAAGAGAGAAAAACAATAATAAAGACAAAAGAAAATCACAAGAAAAAAGAAAGAAAATGGGAACTACGTTTGACCTGATTCCTCAAAGAAGGATACGTAGGCGCCTCACGGCTCGGTCATAATGTAACCAAAAAATAAAAATCCCCAAGTAAGAAGAACTGGGGCAGAAGTTGTGAAAAGAACGTTTGATTCCAAGAGTTGTACTATTTCACCCTTCCCAAATTATTTTAAACTTTTGATACCCCTTTTCTTTTTAGCCATACACAAAAAACCATATTGATGTCCGAAAAAGACCTCCCGATCAGTATCCGAGAAGTGCCAGGTTCATGCACGTGGAAGTCGGGAACAACACTCTAATACCCAGCAGAGAAGAGGATCATAAACTGGAAATGAATTGATAGCCGAAAGAATCCCCAACAAAGGGCGTCATATCGAAAAACGCTCCAATCCCCAACTGAAAAATAAAATAAAATGAGAGAGTCTTATTGGTGAAAACCTTCACAGGCACCATGAGGTGACGGGAGTTGAGAGAAATGAGAGAGTCTTATTAGTGAAAACCCTTCGAAAGGCACTATGAGGCGACAAGGCGAGGTTGGCGGAAAAGGTCCACCTTTGGCAAAAGTTGGGTAATTATTTATCACCAGCGAGATAAGGCCATCCGAAAGATTGATTGATACAAATAGACTGGGTTGATCAATCCGGAATGCACTACATGATCATTGGGATTGGTTATATCATTCAGATAAGTTCTTTTCTTTTCTTCTTCCCCAGCATTTGTTCAGAAAGACTTCTTTTTATCTTTAAAATTATCACTCTTTCATTTCTTAGTTTAAAAGATTTTATTTCCCCATGTAGTTTATTTTTGAAAAGGATTTTCAGAGTTTACTACCAATTGCCAAAATGTTGAAAGGTGAAATGCGAAAAGGACAAGCCAAAGATAAGGCGACAAAACGAAAGGAAGTTTGTCGCAAGACCAAATGTTGAATGGGTTTATATCCTAAGAGGCCCAAATTTCCAAGGGAAGTTATGGATCAAATTCCAAGATGATCCTCAGCAGATTTGTTAGATACAGGGACAACTCCGACAGATTCTCGACCAAGCTCCACAATGGTCGGACGACACGGAGCGGGGAAGGAAGAGAAACGACAACCATCACCAGTGGGAATCAGCCCCAGCAATCAATATTCTCCCCGGCAAGTTTTATAGCAATGCAAGGAAAAGAAAAGGGAAAAACCATCCTCAGCAGAAGTGGCACGACCACTTGCCCCCATTTTAAACTAATGATTTTTTCTTTGATTTGAAACAGGGAAAAGAAATATTATTGACCGCAGGAAGACAGGGTCACAGAGAAGATCATCAAACTGGGGCAGAAAATTTTCTCTCATTACGAAAATTTTCTTAAAACCAGATAGTCATTTGGGAAAGAGAGAAGATTAACACAAGTGTTGAAGGAAGAAAAATCCCCAGCAGTATACGAGAAAGAAGATACAAGTTTTAAGAGAAAAGCAATCTCGGAGGAAGCAAGATAATCAGTATCATCCCCACCATTGTTAAAGGGAGAAGAATAATTCCCCATCAGTGATATTCCCGGCAGGTTTCGGGGAAGTGAAAGCACCAGCTTTAAAGGAAATAGTCTTTGAAGAAGGAAAATGACACATTGATGAAATAAAATATCGGTGTTATCCCCAGCAATTTTTAGAGGAATAAAACACCAGTTTTGAAGGAAGCAGTTGAAGAAGTCAGGAGTTCGCCTGGAGAATGGAGGTTGATTTATTTTCAAAGTTGCTATGGAAATCAAGAGCCCGCCTGGAGAACGGAGGTTGTTAAATTTTAAGTTAGAGAAGTCAGGATCTTGCCTGTAGAATGGAGGTTGTTATATTTTAAGTTGAAGAAGTCAGGAGCCCGCCTGGAGAATAGAGGTAATAGAATTTAAGAAGTTGTTAAAGTTAGGAGCCCGCCTGGAGAATGGAGGCTGAATTATTTTGAGAAGTTGTTGAAGTCAGGAGCCCGCCTGGAGAATAGAGGTGATAGAATTTAAGAAGTTGTCGAAGTCAGGAGCCCTCCTGGAGAACGGAGGTTGTTAAATTTTAAGTTGGAGAAGTCAGGAGCCCGCCTGTAGAACGGAGGTTGTTATATTTTAAGTTGAAGAAGTCAGGAGCCCGCTTGGAGAATAGAGGTGATAGAATTTAAGAGGTTATTGAAGTCAGGAGCCCGCCTGGAGAATGGAGGCTGAATTATTTTGAGCAGTCTTTAAAGTCAGGAGCTCGCCTGGAGAATGGAGGTAATAATATTTTTGAGAAAGTTGTTGAAGTCAGGAGCCCGCCTGGAGAATGGAGGCTGAATTATTTTGAGAAAGTTGTTGAAGTCAGGAGCCCGCCTGGAGAATGGAGGCTGATTTATTTTTCAAAGTTAGAGAAGTCAGGAGCCCGCCTGGAGAATGGAGGTGATAAAATTTAAGAAGTTATTGAAGTCAGGAGCCCGCCTGGAGAATGGAGGTTGAATTATTTTAAGTAGTTGTTGAAGTCAGGAGCCCACCTGTAGAACGGAGGCTGTTAAATTTTAAGTTGGAGAAGTCAGGAGCCCGCCTGTAGAATGGAGGTCGTTATATTTTAAGTTGAAGAAGTCAGGAGCCCGCCTGGAGAATGGAGGTGTTAAAATTTAAGAAGTTATTGAAGTCAGGATCCCTCCTGGAGAATGGAGGCTGGATTATTTAAGGAAGTTGAAGAAATCAGGAGCCCGCCTGGAGAATAGAGGTGTTAAAATTTTGGGGAAGATGTTGAAGTCAGGAGCCCGCCTGCAGAACAGAGGAACACATTTCCAGATCAAACAGAAATAAGTAATCAGGAGGAGTACGACGACGATCCCCAGCATAACAAGCTTTAATATAGGGAGCAGTTGTCCCCAGCAGACAGAACGGAATAATAAAGCTTATGCTCAAAAAGGCAAAAGGCCAGTGTCGTCCCAGCAGTTTTCGAAAGAAAGGCACCGGGGAAAACACAAACCGACAAGAGTGAGGCAACCAGAACAAGGGGAAGACAGATAAGATTTTGTAATTCCTAGCTTAGTCTAGCTTCTTATTTTCTTTTGGCACGGTGTAATAAGGAGATCGGGAGGCAGTAGCAACAGCAAGCAACAACAGTAACAACAATCCCATGGTAGTCCCAACTACCAAAACTTCCCGAACTACATTGACTTGATTCCCTTTTAGTCAGGGATATGTAGGAAACCTTTGAAGCAAGGTTCGGTCAAATCTTTCAAAAATGCTTTACACAGAATAGTCAAACGGGCAAAAATCGCTCGTATCCGCTCACTTTATCTTTGTACGAAAACTCTTCGTATTTTCGGACAAAGAGGGGCAGCTGTGAGCACGTGATTTTTGCCTTGCAAGAACTACTCCAAAAGAAATCACAAATAATTTTTCTTTGTATGCAATTTTTGAATTTTCGTGACATTTCGTCTGTGCATGTGCACTTTATTCTAATTAAGGAAAAATACAGAAAAATAGTAATATAGGTACATGTGCATTTAGGAATTAATGTTGCATTTTCATAATTAATTAATCATGGGTTTATATAAAAGGATAAAATAAAATATATTTAGGAATTAAATAAACCATAGTTAGTTTTAAAAGAAGAAAATATGCATTTAAAGTATGCCATCGTGGGATTTTATTTTTTACATGTGTGGTAATTGTTGATAAGAGTTAATATTTTGTAGTTTGATTTTGGTTTTATATTTCATTTTTTATTTTAGGATTTTTGTTAAAGTGTTAATTAAAAGAAGAAATGAGAAGAATTAAAAATATAGGCCAATCAGATCTGGGCCAAGAAACTTTAAACCAAAAATTAGGCCCAAACCTTTCTCTATACCCGGCCAAATCCAGTCCACCTACAGCCAATCCAAATGACGTCGTATTGGAACCTTACATCTGGACCATCGATCCAGATGATTTAATGGTCCAGATCAATTCTCTTGTTAAACCAAACGACGTTGTATGGCTGTATTTGATCAGGATCGTTCATCGTTATTGATCCAATGGCTCACAGGCTTTCCCTCCTAACCCGACCCATCCCCATCTGAGACCAACCCAATCCCAACTAAACCAAAACGGCACCGTTCCTTTAAGTGGAGAGATCCTGGCCATCGATCTTGCCTGATCTAACGGCCCAGATCAGACCACCCCTCCCCTATATAAACTGAATTCCTAACCCAGCCCCCTAACCAAACACCCCCCCCTCCCTCGTCCTCCTGTTCATCATCGTCTCTGAGACGATGCCCCCCCCCCCCCCAAAAAACCCTAGTTGCCCTAGCTCCCCCTCGCCTGAAACCCGGCGGCAACTACGCTGCCGATCACCAAACCAACACCCTAAGACCACCTGACCACCCTCTATCCAAATATGGTAACCACTTAGCTCGAATCTTCATCGAGCTTCTCGAATCTTCATTTAAAGATTCGAGCCAAACTTAGATCCAAACCAACCAGTCCCTAATTAACACCACAGCACCCCCTAACCACCCTCGTTAGAGATTTGTTGGTTGTTCACCTCGAATCACCCTACATCGTCTCGAATCTTCAAGCATAACCTAAACCTACCCCAATGTACTCCAAACTCACACCAGTCACTCTCCTAACCTCACTCGTAACCAAACCAAACTTGGTTTGGTTCGAATCTGACCAGAAGTGGTTGAGCCCTAAATCAGACCCTCAAGAACCCTAAAATCCCAAATCTTGGAATTTGCCCAAATTAAGTAGAAGGTTGAGGTCTAATCGACCTTAATCGAAGTATTTTTAGTTGAGAATACTTCGACTAAGGTCTGTTCGATTTCAAGTGTTCGAATCAGAGTTTCGAAGACTGGGTCCGTATAATTCTGTTATTATGAGGTATTTTCTTTCTTTCCTTCGTGTTTGTTTACATTATTTGCGTATCTGTTTATTTACTATGTTGATTTTGGTTGTTTTTAGTCAAATTGACTCTATTCATTTTCAAAGGACCTTTTATTTGGTCCGATTCTGTCTATTATTTATAGTCGCCTTAACTGTATGTGTTATAAAATGTGAAATCGAGTCCTAAATTGCATCGCTTAATTAATTCCCTGATTAGTATATAAGTTCACCAGTAACACTGTTTGATAGTTGATTTGTTACTGATATGTTTAAGTGTTAATTGTAATATATAATCGATTACTTAAAGAGGTCGTTCATATAATTTGAGTCACTTGGCATCCTGTTGATAATAGTGTCCGAGTAGTCTCATGTTGTTGTGTTTGATCCTTTCTCTCTTAATTATTTACCATCTTTTGCATATATTTCCATTCAAAGTGTTTACAATGTTCTGTATCTAGGATTTGTATATATGTCAATTGTTATTCTAGCTAATCCAATTTCTTGATCCCTATTATGATGCTACTCAATCTGATTTGAGTCCTATGTGTTGAGTAATCTGAATTGGTTATAGTTGTTGGCCAGAAGTAATCTTAGATAACTGTTAGATTAAGCAGAGGTCAGATTTTAAAAGTTGTAATGCAATAGTGTTTGTGTTAGGAAGACAGTAATATTAAGAGTTTTTAGGGGTATTATGTGAATGAAACAGTAGGAATAATATGTTAGTATTAGTATGTTATTAGTGGAATGTTAATGACTTTAATTTAATGAGATAATGGGGAACAAAAGGAAATGGGGGGCTGAAAATCAGGAAAAAGGCTTCCTTAATGGGATTTAAAGTAAAAAAAGCAGATTTTGAGTGGGGAATTCTGATTTTTTGAAAAGAAGAAGGGTCGGGCAGCACTAAAGGAGAGGGGACAGACTTGTATAAAGAGAGGGGGGGATCTGGAAAAAAAAGGGAGATTTTTAGAAGAAAAAAGGCAGACTGAAAAGAGAGAAAACTGGACTAATTTTCGAAAAAAGTAACATTAGGCTGGACTCTTTAACGTAAAATACCATTGTATTTCAAGAGGGATAAGGCTGAGGTTTATTTCAATAGTCTCATTTTGTTTCATTTGAGTGTTCAAAGTAAGGCAACTCTTGTTACTTTGCATTTATTTCTCTTCTGCTTTGACTGTGGCTGCATTTTGGTATTACTGGGTTTCATTTGGCGTTGCTGTTTATTTTGCTTGAAGCTACTATTGGATATTCTTAAGTTTGTTGTTGGTTTTTCAATCTGCTACTGATTTATCTGTTATTGGTTTTACTGGTTATTGCTGGATACTGTTGAACCTACTATTGTTGTTGCTGTTGTTTACTGTTGCACTACTGATCTCCCACATCTTCTTTGCATTTCCAATATCAGGTACCATTTTTGAACTCGCTACCATGTAACTAAACTGGAAGTTGGAATAAAGAAGTTCCATCAATTCTATGTGCCAATGAATGCCTCCTGTTGATTGATAGAACTTAGTTATTTTGTGGTAGTTATGCTGACATTGTATAAGGCTGATGATTTCGTGTAGTACTTGGTTGTATAATGGGGACATTTACAGTTTGTTTAGAACTATGTTAATTGAAGTTTATATTGGACTGTTTGAATTGTATTAACTAGACCTCGAATTTGAATTAGTTGGATTATTAAACTCTGGAACCTGCAGCTTCAATGAAGCGTAACTGAACTTGTGTGTTAATCATAGCTATACAAAATCATCAAAAACAGAATCAGTTTTCCATTATTAGTCGTTATTTCCAGCTTGTTGTTCACTTAATATAAATAAGTTGGTCGTTGTTTCAAGTCTGCGTAAGTAGTAAAATATGATACTAACCTCATGTTTACATAATTAATTTGTAATGACCTGGATTGCCTAACACAAAATAATTGGTCCATTTTGTATTTGTAAATCACGTTCCATTTGGGATTTCACATTAATATTATTGGAGAATTCATGTTAAAGTCAGTAGGTAAAATGACGGGAATTAAAATGCAGTCACTTAACGTTTGGTGCACTTGGACCCATTAAGAATCAATTTTAGTAGGTGTTCTCATCTATCTGGGTTATCAGATCTCCCAGGCGCCTTTGGACCTTGTTACTTGTGTTGAAGGCCCAGGTCCTATCATAAGTATTTGTCTATTTGGACCTGGGCCAAGCTTCACTGGTCTACCCTCTGTCCGGTGTGGATTGATGTCGGGCCCAATATATTGGTGGGTTGAAATTTTGTCTTGCCCGCATGTGTCATTTTGCTTCGGGCTTCTTGGGCCCAAGACTAAAGTGGCCACTGATTCATTAGCACTTAAATGACAGACTATGGGTTTTAAGTTAGGTAGCAGGTTCCAGCTAAGAGATTCGTCCTTTTGTTTGGACCCAAACTTGAATTCGAAACCCGGACTTTGATGTTAACCAATTAGGATCTTTTCTTTTTCTTTTAGAAACAAATAAAAAAATTTATAGAAAAATATAGTTGCTCTTAGGTTTACCCTTTAAAATAAAATGAGACGAGCCTCGCTCAAGAAAACACAAAATGCGGGGGCCTCAATAATTGGTTATCGAAATATTTAGAAATTCGAGACGGGCCGTTTAGCGAGTTTCGTGGCCTTCCCAAAAGATAATGATACGTTAGACACTTTAGACGCGATTTTAATAAAATTACCTTCTTAAATTCGGGTGTGCATTTCATGCAACCCAAATCCAAATCCCAAACGTTGAATAGAGTGTGTTTTGGATTGCGGGTGCATTTCATGTGACGCGATTCGAAGGCACGCCTTAAACGATGTTCACTTTCTCTTAAGTAAATACATGTTGAATAAAAGCGGTTAATGGTAAAAATTGGCACATAGGATCTTCATGTAATAAAATCAGATGAATAAGCTAAATACAACAGTTGAGCAACCGTGCTAGAACCACAGAACTCGGGAATGCCTGACACCTTCTCCCGGGCTAACAGAATTCCTTATCCGGATTTCTGGTTCGCAGATTGTAATACAGAGTCATTTTTTTTCTCGATTCGGGATTAAAATTGGTGACATGGGATACCCTAAAATCTCCCAAGTGGCGACTCTGAATAAATAAATAAATCCCGTCTTGATTGTCCTTTAGTTGGAAAAAACTCCTTCACCCCTCGCGGGGCGGAAAAAGGAGGTGTGACAGGTATTCAGGTGGATCCTAAGAATATTGAGGCAGTCAAAAACTAGCCTAGACCCATATCAGCTACAGAGATCCAGAGTTTCTTGGGATTGGCGGGCTATTACCATCGGTTTGTGGAAGGGTTTTCATCTATAGCAGCCCCATTGACCAGGTTGACCCATAAGGGTGCCCCATTTAGATGGTCAGATGAGTGTGAGGCGAGCTTTCAGAAACTCATGACTACTTTGACTACGGTGCCGATGTTGGTGTTGCCCACAAATTCAGGATCTCATACCGTATATTGTGATTCATCTCGTATTGGTATGGGTGCGGTATTGATGCAGGGTGGCAAAGTCAAGCCTTTGGAACATCATTCTATCCTTTCTCAATTTGTGTGCACAGTCCGGGTATTGATCCGGAAGGTTTACAGCTAAAAATTGATAAAATCAAAAAAAAATCCTTAAAAGTTAATTTTAGTTGACTTCGGTCAACATTTTGAGTAAATGGACCCGTACTCATACCAGTGTTTTAAAGGTCCTAGTGGGTCCGTGTTGAAATATGAAACCTGGGCGTATGCCCGAAATCAAATTCCGAGGTCCCTAGCTCGAGATATGAATTTTTGTTTAAAATTAGAAGTCTAAGAATCTAATAGTTTTTAAGAATTTATTGATGCTTGGCCTCGTTGATACCGGGTCTGTATTTTGGTTCGGCAGCTCGTTACAAGTCCAACATAATATTTATGACTTGTTTGTGAAATTTGGTGAGAAACGGAATTGGTTTGACGTGATTCAGACGTCTGGTTGAGAAATTATTATTGTCAAAGTTTTCTCGAATTTTCATTTGATTTGATGCTAAATTCGTAGTTCTAGATGTTAATTTTGCAATTTGATTGCGCGAGCAAGTTCGTATGATGTTTTAAGACTTGTGTACATGTTTGTTTGGAGTCCCGAGGGCTCTGATGAGTTTCGGGTAGGCTACGGAGTGAAATGAACTTAGAAATCATAGCCGGTGTGCATCAGACTTGCAGGTTTCACATTTGCGAGATCTGGCTCGCATTTGCGAAGAAAACTCCGCATTTGCAAAGAAAACCCTGCATTTGCGAAGTTGTTCTTGGGAGGGATCTTTGTATTTGCGAACAAAATGTTCGCATTTGCGAAGGCAACAGAAATGCAACAGGTTTATATTTGCGATACTTCCTCGCATTTGCAAAGCTCAGGTCGCATTTGTGTTATCTGCAGCTATGTAAAAAATGACTTAGATGGGATTTTTTCCCATTCTTCAAATTTTCAAAACTAAAAGACAAGAGGCAATTTTCCAAAGAATTTTTCTTCCCCAAATCATAGGTAAGTGATTCTAAACTAATTTCTTTCAATCTTTCACTACATTTTACAAGATTTCAACTTAGAATCTAAGGTTTTATAGTGGAATTAGGATTTTGGGTAGATAATAAGGATTTTGATACTTGGGGATTTAGACTTCAAATTGTGGTCGAATTCCAAAATCAATTATATATCCGGGCTCAGGGGGAATGGGTAATCAGATTTTTTTCCAAATTTCGGGTTTGGACCAAGCGGGCCTGGGTGTTGACTTTTGTTGACATTTTCCAAAATGGCATAAATTGAATTCTTTGCAATCGTGGGTAGTTCCTAAGTCTTTAATTGGATCGCTTGGTTGATAATTTGCTAGATTTTATTGGTCCGGAGACTTGTTTGAAGGGAAAAGTTGTGGTTGAGCTTTGAGTTTGGCCGTTGGAGCGAGGTATGTGTCGTGGTTAACCTTGGCTTGAGGGATTAGGTATTATTTTCTTATTTTCTATGTGTTTGAATATTAGGTACAATATATAGGTGAGGTGACGAGTACCTATGCGTTGTTGTCAAGTTATAGCATGCGAGTAGGTCTTATTCTTGTAATTGTTACTTCTTTGATACTATTGTCCATGCTTAGACTAGCTAC
This sequence comes from Nicotiana tabacum, assembly GCF_000715075.1. Taxonomy (NCBI): domain Eukaryota; kingdom Viridiplantae; phylum Streptophyta; class Magnoliopsida; order Solanales; family Solanaceae; genus Nicotiana; species Nicotiana tabacum. The sequence continues at coordinate 47,789,826 of NC_134086.1, forward strand.
GCGTTATGTTGAGCATTCTTATCATGTTTATGGACCTTGGTATTGATTGAGTATTGATTCAAAGTTGAGGTTGGTATTGTGGCACCAAATGTTAAAGTGAGACTTGTTATTGTCATTTATATCTCCATGTTATCATTGTTCATTGTTTTGGTGAGGGGGATTAATAATGCACGAAGGGTGATGCAGTGCCATGTTTTGTGAGTGGTAATGCACGAAGGGTGATGCCGTACCATATTGTGAGTGTTAATGCATGAAGGGTGATGTCGTGCCATATTATGGGAGAGTTAATGCACGAAGGGTGATGTCGTGCCATTTCTATTGTTTCGTATGTGAGGTTGAGATTAAAAGCACGAAGGGTGATACCGTGAAGTTTCCTTTACCGCGTTTACTTGTTTCTATCTGTTAATGGCATATTGGTTGATTAAGTTCTTAGCACTGCTTTGATTCTTTATCTTGTGATCCCCTCAGCATGTCCCCTCCTAATATTACTTATCTTGTTTCTTTTATTGTTGTTATTGGTATATACATTGATATACTGCACAGGTTTATTTTGTTGGTGTCTTGTCTTAGTCTCATCACTACTTCACCGAGGTTAGGCTCGACACTTACCAGTACATGGGGTCGGTTGTACTGATACTACACTCTTTACTTTCTGTGCAGATTTTGGTACTGGACCGAGTTGATCCTGAGTTTAGCTACTGGCTTCATTTAATCGGAGAACCAGGGTAGTCATGTTGGCGTCCGCAGGCCCTGGCGTCCCCTTCTATACATTCTCTTACTGTTTCATTTGTATCGAAAACAGTTGTATTTCCTTCGGACAAATTACTTGTAGTTAAATCTTAGAAGTTCATAGATTGTGACTCCAGATTCTGGATAGTTGTGCATAAATATTAAGATTGTTATGAATTTCCGCACTCTTTTTAACTTGTTCTGGAGTAATTGTTGTAAATCACTAAAAGGTTTAAGAATTGGCTTAACGATCTCTAACGCTGGTTTGCCTAACAAGTGAAATGTTAGGCGCCATCACGGTCCCAATGGTTGGAATTCCAGGTCCTGACATTCTTATTCTTGTTTTGGTTCTTCATTGTAGTGTGAATTGAAGACGAGAAGAGGCAGATGAAAATAGAGAACAAAATTCAAGTTCTGTTTCTTGTTTTGATTCTTGATTGTGATGTGAATGGAAGAAGAGAAGAGGCAGTTGAACAGAGTGTTCAGCAGAAAGTCGGGGACGTTATGTGTGCAACCTTGGAGTTTATTTGATATTTAGTATATTTACAGTTAAGTTCCCATTAAGCAGTTATGCATTCCCCCTTATATGAGAAATTTTACTACTACTATTATAATGATTAAAACAGAAGAAGAGTGCTCTGAATTTGCCAGTAAAAGTTTCTTCCTTAGTCAAGATATAAATAATTATTATCTTTTTTTCTTTTTCTTTTTGGAGAATGCAGAATGGAAGAATTAAGAGAAGTTCTCAACGTTGTGATTCTTAAGTATTTTCAATGGTTATAATCAACATTCCTTAATCAGTGAAGTTTCAAACATTCTGATTGTTCCAGCTCCTAGAATAAGAGAAGCATGAATAGATAAGACACCAGAAGAAGGCAAAAATTGCAGCAAATAACACATTTCTTCTTTTAAATGGTTACTGTCAACATTTCTGTTATTATAACTAAAATTGGCAATTTTCTGACTAAAGTTCCAGTTGCTTGCCTTGCTCAGGGAAGGCCGATCAGCTGAGGATTGCTGTATGCATAAAAGAGGCAACTAAGAATCTGATTGAGCTGTTCAGCGTCATAGGCATTTTCGAGTGACGTATCGACTATCTCATTATGTTTCTTGCTGAAAAGCAAAGGTTTAGCCTGCAAAGTTGTTTGGTTTCAGTTTATCCTACAAATCTGATTGATACTTGGAACAATAGGCAACTTGTATTACTATATATGCAAATGAGTAATTGAAGGGGAGTTGAGATGATTACATACCCACATCACAACACTACTACGAGATTCATCCAAAGCTGGATGTCCGAAAATGAGCTCCAACAGTAACACACCAAAAGGATACACATCAGTTTTTTCATCCACAATGCCATGCATAAAGAACACGAGAGGAGGTATCTGCTATGAACATTCAAGATGAAAGTTACAACAAGGGATCCCTATCTCATATTTACAATAGGTAAAAAGCTTAGGTTCCCACAAACCCAAAGGTTCTTTCAAACTACAATGTGGTGAGGCACGTCCACTTATGGGGGAGCCATTTTGCAAGTCCAAAATCAGATATCTACATAAAACAAAAAGATGAGCAATAAATCCTGTAATTTAATGTGGACAAAATAGAAGAACTATAGTTTCCTTGTAGAACTGTGAGTCCAAATTTCTAGACACAAATCGCATAATCATAATGTGTAAATAAACTGCATTAAGTTTGATCCCTAATGTAATAAGAGGGATCGAATTCGGACTTGATGAAAACTATATAAAGCAGATAGAATAAGAGTTAGTATTATATGCAGGTATTGTGACATGATATTCAGTAATCATAGAAATGAAATCAGTTGCATGTCAACAAAGCCACTACAAAACACCACATGTTTTTTAATTGCATGATGACTCGTTTGAAGAAATACCCGAGCCTCAAAATTTTCTGTCAATAATACATTAACAGCCTTTATATCTCTATGGATAACCCTCCTTTGACATCCCTCGTGAAGAAATGCAAGGCATACTGTAGTGCCTAGAGAAGTATTATATTTAAGCGCCAAGTCTATTTACCCATCGCCTGAAAATGTTGCAAACGTAATAAAATAAAGTAATTAGTGGTTAAGAGTCTAGAGAAGGCTTAATGTCATAAAAAGAATATTAGTGAACGTACCATTAAGCATACTAGCTCACATGAGGAGACAAAGGAAGAACAATATAGTAAAAACTTTGAAAATAAAGACGGAAGCAATTAATATTTTGAGAAAAGCCTTTTTGAAAATAGAATTAATCCAAAATACGATACAATCCATCCCAAAATCGGGATGTCATATAGTACATGAGCATCTATGCTAGAATACGGTCTACTATAGTGTTTAGGAGATAAAACTGAAATACAGATAGAGATAATGAAGGAGAGTCAAGGCCTGTGAATGCCATGCAGCTACCTCGATAGTCTCCGGAATCTGACTCCTCAATCAGTAACCGCCGTGACCAGAAGCACCTGGATCTGCACACGAGGTGCAGGGAGTAACGTGAGTACAACCAAATCAGTAAGTAACAAGTCCAATCTTTGGACTGAAAGGTAGTGACGAACTCAACTGGCACAGTAAAAAAATAAAAATAACAGTGCAGAAACGAAGACATGCTTTCAAATTAAATAGATAGCTCAAAATAGTGAAATAGATCAGATCTGATCAATGTGAAGAATATAACTCTTCTATCTCTACATGCCAATGCACATGTTGTATGTAATGCACCATACTAACAGCCTCATGTGCTCACGCTCTCAAATGCTCGAGCACTCGGTACTATATATGGTCCATACGGCCCTGGGAAAATCCATCTCGGAATATATACATCACTGACAATCAGTCACCCAGTACCGAGGAAGGCTAATCCATCCCTGTTGAGAAGATCCATCTCTAGGTATCAAGTGCCCTGGACAAGATCCATGTCCTGGGAAGATCCATTCCTCAATAATATCAACTGCGCCCACTTAGGGTATGTACAGACTCCGGAATGGCTTCTTCAGCCCAAACACTATCATAAATCAGTATAACTGTTGCGGAGTGCAGCCCGATCCCATAATTGTCACTCATAACCAGGCCATCGGCCTCACTCAGTCATCAATCTCTCCGGTCTTACTCACAAGCACATAATATCATGAAACTAGCCCGAAAATAACGATATGATGTATCAATAAATATCAACTGAGAATGAGATATGATATCAAATGAATGGATATGACTGAGTACGAAATATCAATGAAATCAGTAAGATAACAACAAAAAATGGCTAATATGGGCCCCAACAGTACCGTCGTAAAGCCTAAACATGATATATAACATGATTGACAGCTCAATTACTTTATCATATGATGAAAACAAAGATATCAACAAGATATAATAACTATACAGTGCCATGGAATCAACCAGGTCACAATTTTTACGGTGCACGCCCGCACGCCCGTCACTTGCCTTGTGCATCACCTCAATACCAATCACACAACACATAATTTGGGGTTTTGAACCCTCAGAACCAAGTTTGGAAGTGTTACTTACCTCAATCCGGACAAAACTCTACTCCAAAATATCTTTGCCTCTCAAATCGGTCTCCAAACGTCCTGAATCTAGCCATAAGCAATACAATACAATTAATATAGGCTAAAGGGATCAATTTCACAAGAAAAATACTAAATTATAGTCAAAATCTGAAATCGGCTCAAACCCGGCCCCTGGTCCCATATCTCGAAATCAGACAAAAGTCACAAAACCCAAAGGTCCATTCACTCATGAGTCTAACCATTCCAAATTTATCAAAATCCGACACCAAATGGCCATTCAAATCCCCAAATTTCACCTCAACACCACACGATATAGGTCGGAAAAATAATGAGGAAACAAGATTATTGATCAAAAACGAGTACAAGAAGCTTACCTCAATAATCCCCTCGAAAATCTTATCCAGAATCGCGTAAGTCCGAGTTCAAAATGTTGAAATGAACTAAAATCGCGAACCCTTGCTTTTAAACATACTGCCTAGGCCTTTCGCACCTACGGCCAGTTATCTGCACGTGCGGAATCGCTTCTGCGAAATCCACTTAACCAGTTGACTCCACTTCTGCGAACACTGGGCCGCATCTACGAACATCGCAGGTGCGGAAAATGCCATCGCACCTGCGGAACCAGCCGCACCTGTGCCCTTCTTCCCTCTTCTGCGACCACGCGGGTGCGGGAAAATCTTTACACCTGCGACCTCTGCTCAACTCTCCCTTGGTCGCTTTTGCGGCTCTTGCCCCACTTCTGTGGGCTCGGACCTGCAGTTCCCACTCCGCAGGTGAGGTTACACCAGTAGCAACAACACTTCAGTTGCTTCACCAATTCAAAACCAAGTCCGACAATCACCCTAAATCAACCCGAGGCTCCCAGGACCTCAACCAAACATACCAGCAAGTCTTAAACCTCGATAAAAACTTAGTCGAACTCTCAAATCACCTCAAACAACATCAAAAACACGAATTACACGCGGATTCAAGCCTAAACGACGTCGAAACCTATCAAATCACGTCCGATTGACCTCAAATTTTGCACACAAGTCAAAAATGACATCACAAACCTACTCTAACCTCCGAAAATCCAAAATGACCCCGATATCAAAAAGTGCACCCATGGTCAAACTTTCCAAAATTCCAATTTTCGCCAATTCAATCCTAATTATACTATGGACCTCCAAATCCTAATCCGGACGCGCTCCTAAGTCCAAAATCACCTGACTGAACCATCAAAATTCAAATTCGAGGTCGTTACACATAAGTCGACATCCGGTCAACTTTTCCAACTTAAACTTTCAATTAGGAGACTTAGTGTCTCAATCCACCCTGAAATCTCTCCGGACCCTAACCAACTAACTCGGTAAGTCATATAACAGCTGTAGAACACAAAAAGAGCAGAAAATGGGGGAACTGGGCTACAACTCTTGAAACAATCGGCCGGGTCGTTACAAACAATGTGCATCCCCTCTTCCATTACATAGCCAATTACATTCACAATGTTTAGATGTTTGACATGTACTAAATTGTTATTTTGATGACATTTCCTCTTGAGATCCTCTGGTCAACCTTATCACCGCCACAAGTTGGCCATCTTTGATATCCCTTGTATACTTCGGAATAACTTCCCTCAACAATCAAGTTCTCTTCGAAAATGAGAACAAAAGATTAGGAAAAATACTTAATTATATACACTTCCACATTTGAGAGAAACAAAGTAGCTCAGTCAGCTGAAACCTGTGAGAGTTAAAAATTAAGTACTATGAAGCTCAAAATCATATTTCCATTTGAAGTAAGCTACCTCCGAGCTATTAGCTACAGAAATTTCTGAAACAAAAAAATCTTTTAAACGAAGAAAACAATAGATACACAAAGAGACTAGTACCAGGGCTAAAGTTGTCGGTAGCTTGATGAAGTTCTGAAAGGGAGAAACTCTTCCACTTATTTTCAAAGAAGTATTGCAAATTAGTATCCAGATGGGGAGCAGGCAGCAATGGTATGCTCGGCCACACACTCCTACTTTTTCTTTTGGATAGCGTCTTTATGGAAGGCAGTGAAGGTAGCAAAGGCATGCTAGGACGGAACATATGCAAATGTATGGACGGCGCTTTCTTTAGTCGTTTAATTAATCCTTGCTAACCATCAGAATCTGAACTGCTAGGCTTGGAAGTCGTTTCAGACTCTGCCTGATTCTCGGAAGCTTCTCTTATTGACTCCTCATAAACTTTATCCTCCTCGATATCTTCTCTAGTAGAATTCTCATCCATATGATCTTCCCCAATGCTTAGACTTTGAAAGTCTAGCATAAAATAATAAATGTTTAAAATACAGCAGAGATAAGTTGATATATAAACACATGTAATTTAAGATAATATGATGAACAAAGTAGCATGCCCAAAGGATTTTCACCTTCAGCAGAGAGAGAAATGGAGCAAGCACAAAATAGTAGCTTGTGTCCTATCTTGGGAAGCTCCTCTTTGGAGTCTTCTTCATTGGCATTGCTGATATTTTCACTGTTAACATATCATAGATATAAATAAGACGATTGCTTGAAAAGCACTTATTTAATTAAGTTTTAGAAACTCAAGCATATATTCCACAAAGATTTTACAGGCATACAAACAAGTAAATGACTTCTTCCACTATTTTTGTCCAGCTTCATTCAAATCACATGCCCGCAAATCATTTGATTTCTGATATGCCTGCAGCCTAATTTAGGAAATTACGCAAAATCAGAAACTGAATTGACGTCCATGCCTAGAAATTCAATTGTTGTCAAAGAAAACGGCCAAAATCATTTCTTGATTTACTCCAATATAGCAGAAGTTAAAGTATTTCTAGTTTGTTATTATCCCCCGTCCCTGCCTGAATTCTATCACAAGACAATGATCCAGATAAAGGAGGAGAGTTGCGATTGGTTGATGATCAACGTAACAACAGTCAAACTATAATGAATTATGAATCCTATATGTAATAAATACTCATATATCAAGGGTCTACCTGATTTGGGATTAAGAGGTGGCTGATTTGATAAGATATATATAATGATCCAGATATGACTTCACATAATATATATACAGATACACGGGAGAGAGAGCACATACAGAGCCTTGTGGGCGTGGAAATAAAACCCTACTAGCAACAATCTGGTTAAAAATACAAATTAGAAGATCTTCCAGAAACAGAAAAAAGTAAAACAGGAATAGTAGCCAAAATCAAATTAATGGGGCTGCCCATTTCCTATTTAGCTGATAGACTATGTTGCGAGGACTCTCCAAAATGCTACCGCACTCGTGTCGGATTCTCCAAAAATACATTATTTTTGGAGGATCCGACACGCACCCGGTCGCATTTTAGGAGAGCCCAAGCAACATAGCCGACAACAAACAGAAAATCATCATAATCATAACAAGTGAAATTGAGAATATATACCATGGTATACGACTTGTACACGGGGTTCTACCCAACAACAACGAGCCTAGTGAAATCCCACTAGGGAGGGTGAAGTGTACGCAGATCTTACCCCTGTTACGAAAGTCGAATATATATAGAGTGATTAAATCACAACTACTATATGTAAAGGTAGCTAGTAAATAGTAAATGAGACAATAATAAAAGGAACACAAGAAGTTTATGAGGTTCGGCAAAATTTGAGTTTTTGCCTAGTCCTCGGACACGATCAACTAAAACCTTAATTCACTCCAAAAATACAAGTAAAACACTATAATAGAGAAAGAGAACTCAAATGTCTTAGGAGATAAGAAGGCAAGTGAGAGATATTTATAAATGAACAAAACCCTTACTATTTATAGAAGGAAAATAGCCTTAATAATGTCATGCATGACATCACATTAAGTGTGATCATGCAATGTAAATGCATGAAAAAATGCATTTATCAATTTTCTCCTAAAAAGGAGGCTTTCAAATGTTCACACTAGTTCATATTAACAAATCTCCACCTTGGAAAGATTTCACTCTTTCAATTTTCTCTCATTGATGAGTTTTGATTATGTCTTCAACTTTAATCTTCAAAGTTCAACAATTTTGATCAAGTTCAAACAATATTAAAACTCGATTGCAGTCACTACTTTTGTTAGCATATCGGCAGGATTGTTTGTAGTCCGAATTTCCTGCACCATGACTCCACCTTCTTCTATAATATCTCGTACAAAGTGATATCGAACATCAATGTGCTTTGACCGTGCGTGATAAACTTGGTTCTTTGCTAATTGGATAGCACTTTGACTATTACAAAATATGTGATGCTTTCTTGACTAATATCAAGCTCTCTAAGCAATCCTTGAAGCCAAATTTCCTCCATTACGGCCTCCGTAATTGCCATGTACACTACCTCAGTAGTAGACAAAACAACTGTTGACTGCAAAGTAGACTTCCAACTAACTGGTGCATTTGCAAAAGTGAAAACATAACCAATAGTTTATCTACGCTTGTCCAAATCACCTGCATAATCTGAATCACAATATCCAACAAGATATTGACTATCTTCCTACTCAAAAATCAATCCAACATCTATAGTATTACGAATATACCGTAGAATCCATTTTACATCTTGCCAATGTTCCTTTCCTCGATCATGCATATACCTTCTTACAACTCTGATAGCATGTGAAATATCCGGTCTTGTGCAAACCATTGCATACATCAAGCTACTAACAACATTCACATATGGTTCTCTTGACATATACTCTTGTTCAGCTTCATTCTTCCGCGACATAGCAGTACTAAGGTTAAAATGAGGAGCAAACGGAGTGCTAACCGACTTCATGTTCTCATTCATGCCAAATCAATCTATTACTCTCTTCAAGTATGCTTTATGATATAGATAGAGTTTCTTTGTCTATCTCTTTTTATCTTCATGCCAAAAAATTTCTTCGCCTCACCCAAATCCTTCATCTCAAACTCCCTTCTTAGTTGAATCTTTAATTTCTCAATTTCATATTGACTTTTGGAAGCTATTAACATATCACCAACGTATAAGAGAAGATATATGAAGGATCCGTCTTTAAGCTTGCGCAAAAACACACAATGATCGTATTTGCTTCTTCTGTACTTCTGTCGAAACATAAAATTGTCAAATCATTTGTACCATTATCTAGAAGATTGTTTCAACCCATATAATAATTTTTCAAGTTTGCACACCATATTTTCCTTTCCAGCAACTTTGAATCCTTCTGGCTGAGTCATATAGATTTTCTCTTCCAAGTCTCCATGTAAAAATTCAGCTTTTACATCTAACTGAACGAGTTCCAAATTAAACTGTGCTACCAAAGCCAACAAAACTCTAATGGTGGAGTGTTTCACGACTGAAGAAAACACCTCATTATAATATATTCTCTCTGTTTGAGCGTATCCTTTAGCCACCAATATTTCTTTGTAGAGAACATCTTCTTGGTTAGGAAATCCTTCTTTCTTTGCAAATACCCATTTGCACCCAGTTGCTTTCTTTCCCTTCGGGAGATTGGCCAATTTATATGTGCGATTCCGATGACGGGACAGCATTTCTTCATTCATGGCAATCCTTCACTTATCTTCTTCTGAACTTTAAACTGCATCTTTATAAGTGGTAGGAACACCATCAGTTACAATTGAGGCTGCACAAGCCACCATCTCTTTGAGACAAGTAGGTTTCTTTATTGTTCTTTTTGGCTTACTGGTTGCTATTGATTCAAGTTGTTGTTAAGGTTTCTGAGTTGGAATCTCCCTTTCCACTGACTCTTCTTCCTGGGGAAAATCTTCTATTGTTTCCTCATTTTTTCTCTGTGTTGGAAAAATTTATTTTCTCTCGAACTCCACCTGCTTTGAAGTACCATCAGTTTGTTTGACATCTTCAACTATCACCTTATCTGTTATGGCAGATTCATCAAAGTAGCATCTTTGATAAATATAATTTTTCTTGTCTATGGATAACATAAGCGGTATCCTTTGACTCCAGAAGTAATTTCCATAACAATAGCTTTTTTTACTTTCGGATCCATTTTTGACTCTTTCATATGATAGTATGCAATTGAGCCAAATACATGCAAAAAACTATAATCTTCAGTAGGTTTTACATACTATTTTTCAAATGATATCTTTCCACCAATAGCGGCAGATGGTAGACAATTAATGAGGTGGCATGCATATGTTATTACCTCAACCCAAAACCCTTGGCCAAGCCAGCATTGGACAATATACACCGAACATTCTCCAGCAAAGTTTGATTCATATATTCCGCCACTCCATTCTGTTGTGGTATATTTCTGACGATGAAATATCTCAAAGTGCCATCATCTTCACAAATCTTATTGAAAAGATCAATTTTTCTAGACACTTTATCTTTTTGCCTGCTTGAGTCTTTGTCATAACCTCCCATTTGAGAAAAATTCACAACACCTCATCTTTAGTTTTCATCGTGTACACCCACACTCTCCGGGAAAAGTCATCAATAAAGGTTACAAATTTTGTATTATTATAGTTGTTCCAAATACCTTTAGTATTATGGATAGTTGTTCCAAATTTAACCCTTGTCTGTTTTCCCTTGATACAATGCTCACAAAACTCCAAATTGCAAGTATTTATTTCTTTTAACAATCCTTGATCTGATAAAATTTTTAAGAATTTTCCTCTAGCATGTTTCAAGCGCATTGCCATAACTTGGTTGCTTCTGCCTCCTTGTCATCACTAGATGTCACTATTGATGTCCCAATAACTGTACTACCGTAATAGTGGTACATGTTATTATTTTTCCGAATTTCCTTCATTACCACTAGTGCACCGGAGATATTCTCATTACCCCATTTTCTGCAATGACTTAGAACCCCTTTGACTTTAGGGCTATTCAGGTACGTATCGAATATCTGTTAATATTTTGATCAATACATCATGGTTACTTAATAAAATTGAACCAATACTATATGCGGTAAGAGAAGTGTTATTTGTGGTGTGAATAAATCCACATTCTTCTTCTTGAAAATCAACGAACCAGTCCATATTGGGACATATATGATAGCTACTAGTTGAATCCATCCGCCATATGTCAGATGGTTTGAATGGCTCAGTTGCAACTAGTGACAAATTAGAGTCATCACAATCAGCTACATTTGAATCCATGAAAGCCTTCATATTGTTAGGTTTGGCCTTGTTTTTCAACTTTGGACAGTCTTTCCTCTAATGCCCCTTTTCTCGGCAAAAAGCACAGTCATCTTTGCTGGGTCTGGATTTTGACTTCAATCTTCCTTTCTTTGTTCTCATATGATTTTGAGAACGACCTCTCATGACCAATGCTTCTCCTTCTCCACTCTTTTGTTTTTCTCTCTTTCTTTGTTCATTGCTATACAAGGTAGGAAAAACTTCTTTGTGAGATATTTCATCATTCCCATAAAATAGAGTTGTTTCGAGGTGCTTATACTCATCGGGAAGTGAAATTAATAACATTAAGGCCATATTTCCATCACTAAAAGTCATGTCCATATTCTGCAAATCTATCACCAACTTATTAAAGTTGGTGATATAATTATTTATTGTAGTACCAGGAACATATGTGAAGCGTAACAGTCTTTTTTTCATGTAAAGTTTATTTTGACTGTTTTTCTTCAAGAATTTATCCTCCACTGCATTCCACAATTTACTTCCAAAAGTTTCTTTTGTGTATATATACTTCTGTTTTCTTGCAAGGTAAGATCGCATGGTACCACAAGCAACGCAGTTGATAATCTTCCAATTTTCTTCTCCTATATTATCTGGTTTCTTTTCTTCTATGGCAATATCTATCCCTTGTTGATAAAGGACATCAAGAACCTCAGCTTGCCACATCCCGAAATGTCCTGACCCATCGAAAATTTCAACTACAAATTTCGTATTTAACATGATTATTGTCCTAGGTGAAAATGCCAACGATGTATTATTTACACCTGGCATGGACTCTTCATTTTTATCATCTCCTACTTTGATACAAATACTATTTATTTGCTGACAGTACATAACACCAAAGTAATTCTTTTCTGATGTGGAAGTTCAGACTATGTTGCAACCATAGAGCATACTCAGATAGAATATTTCTCTGATACCAATTGTTGCGGAAGTCGAATATATAGAGAGTGAATAAATCACAACTACTATATCTAAAGGTAGCTAATAAATAGTAAATTCGACAATAATAAAAAGAACACCTGAAGTTTACGAGGTTCGACAAAATTTAATTTTTTTGCCTAGTCCGCAGGTACAATCATCTCAAACTTTATTTCACTCCAAAAATGCAAGTGAAATACTACAAAAGAGAAAGAACTCAAATGCCTTAGGAGATAGAAGGCGAGTGAGAGATGTTTACAAATGAACAAAACTCTTGATATTTATAGAAGAAAAATGACCTTAATAATGTCATGCATGACATCACATTAAAGTGTGATCATGCAATGTAAATGCATGAAAAAATGCATCTACCAATTTCCTCCTAAAAGGAGGCTTCCAATTGTTTGTACTAGTTCATATTAATCTTGTCAAATTTAGAAACCCCTACCTAATGAACAAGTGGGGTTCTCCCGAATTTTTAATACAGTTATTTATCTTATTAAAAAATATATATACCCTGGACTGTTCAAGAATAATTTCCCCGGATCCTCACACAAAGAACCCAAAAGCCAAATAAGCCAAATACAGTGGGGATCATTATGCTTCCTCCACTGACTTGCCAGTATAATATAGTATCATGTGTTCATGTGCTCAATTGAAACATGCCCTAGTATGAAATACACTGACAAGTTTAAGGAGTTGTCGATATATTACGCCTATATTCTATATCTTTCTCTTTGTATATTATGTTTGACTATCATGATAAAACAAACATCCATGCATAAATCTTTCCATAAATTGAAAAGTTAATGGCGCTCGAAAGAACTCCTACCCATCCACTTGAGCCCCTAATAGGATAGTACATGCAAAATTAGTGAGACTCATGTCAAACATCAAAATAACATAGGCTTTAATTTAGTTAAATTAAGGAGTAATACACGGGTATGCATTCATGCACTATATATAGGTGTAGAAGAGTAGATGACTGGTGGCACTTAAACTGCAAGATATCCAGTAGAAGGTGATGATTCATGAAGACAACAGAACCATCCTTTTATCCTTGCATTACCTTACTCAAAAATAGACCCTCAATTGGGATGAACGTCTTTCATTAACTAAAATATATTCATCCCAATAATTCTACACAAAAGAAGTTGTCCATTATAGACCAACCTTTGAGCTGAAGATAAAAGTACTGCACTTTTAGATTAAACAAACATCATGGATATTTATTTATGCATCCAAAAATTGAGCAAAGAAAGAATCCAATTAGTTTTCTTCAGGAGAAGAAAAAAATAGTTTGTGATCCTGTTTCAATGCCTGATATCGAGCCATCCAGCTTGAGGCTTAACCTTGCTTTAAAGTGCTCAGAGATAATATACCTTTCAGTTTAAATAATTGCTAGAGTTAATAGTTTTCTCTAACCTCCATTTACCCAAATAGAAAAAAAGTTCCTAGTACATATGCTAGGAAAAAATCAAAAGGGGAGAGGAAATGACTCAAGTATAGCAGAGTTAGACTACATTGACTAAATTTGAGAAAAGATGCATAATAGATTCTCAAATAATCTAACCTTTAAATCCTTAGACTAATAATAGACAGCTTCATGTGACCAAATATCTCGTGAAAAGACAAAAATTCCTGTATCTAACAGTTGTGGAGAAACTCTACTATGATAAACATACTTTAGATAGTAAACTCTAGAACATGTCATATAGTAAACTTCAGAACATATTTGATCCGATCCTATTTATCAGTGTGAGTCCTCCTATCTTGCTTTATATATGGGTGTGTTTTGTGATTCTTGTACTATGCTTATGTGTTTACTCCTGTTGAGGGATTTTATTATGGTAGTTCATGTCAATCGTTTTGGTTTGTTCACTATTGAGAGATTGAGACTAGGATGAAATTTTTGTTACTTAGTATGGTAGGTTTTGATGTGATTTCTGGATGGTTTGGCTACAACATGTGATTTAGGTGCTCTACCGGTATGGGAAGTCTATTACATATTGCAATTTTGTTCTGTGAAATTGATTTAATGAAAGGTTTTTGGTGGGTGTGATGTCTATTCTACTTGTGAATCAGAGATGAGGATGGGATTCTCGTGTTCTTGCCTGGGTCGATATGTTTGGATGGGGCTGCGTGCCGTGGTGGAGTTATGTTAGGATGAAATTCTTGTGATTAGTTCGTATGTTTTGTTTCTCCCTTGTGGAGTGGATTCATAGTGTGGCACTGATAGGGAGTTGTACCTATCGGATATGTTGGGTAGCTCTCTCATGTGTCTCTCTTTCCATCTCCAGTTGTATTCGAGTTGTGATGGTTCGGTACGGATTGCATCGTATGTTTCTAGATGGCGTGGAGGGTGACTTGTTGATTGGGTGAGTAGTTATGAGATTTACATGTTTCTTACATCACTAGCTGTGTTGGGAAGGCTTGGAACAAGGTTCTAGTCGATATAAGGTTATTCACCAGTACCAGGTTTGATAATAGGCAGCTACTATGGCCGAAGGTGTTCTACAGGCATATGGGAGATGTGTTACGTCGTGTGGTTACACCTTGTGGGTAATGCATAGCTGTTGCAACTAGCTGAAGTTGATACAATATATTTATGTGGGAATCGGGTCTTTGGGGGATAATCGGATGTTGAAATTTAGTTCTAAAGCTTATCGGTATGGGTGGAAGGAATAATATTAAGTTAAGATGGTGTTGTCGGGCTTGCATGGATTGGGGTGATGTAGGATCACCCTTGAGTATTTTGAATATGTCTAATGGTATTTTCTCCACACTCCTAAACAGACAAACTACAAAGTTGCAGTAATTCAAGACAACTGAGGGTCTTTTCTATTTCTTCTTTCTCTGTCCTCTTTCTTCTTCCACATATCCTCTTTCTTCTTTCACACATATTGTTGTTATATTGTTGTCACTTTTTTCTGCACAATTTCATGGTTTATCCTATCAGAATTCTTTTGAATGATGATCTGCATAAGGTTTTGATATTCGACTTCTTATAAATGGATTTGTTTTTTGTTTATTTATTTTTTTGAGAATCTGGAGCTTTTATTAGAACATACTAAGGTGCTTCCATAGTGTTACACAAAATAGTAATACCCTTAAGGGTATTACGGCTGCCAAGTTTGGCCAACATCCTAAAGCATCGTCTACTACATGCTTAACAGAGCTAGAGTCATTTTTGTCTGCCAGCATCCTGATCATAACAAGAAGAGGTGGTACTTCTAAATTAATAATTTTATTGATGTTAGTCTCGTAGGCTACTTCCCTAGCTAACAAGTCAGCTACTTCATTTTCTTCTCTAAAGTTATGCATGACCGTCAGCTTCCCTATTCTGGATAATAGCCACCTACAACCATGAAGTAAAGTGTTGTAAGTAGGGTATCCTTGATCCAGATATTTTATTACCTAGGTTAAGTCAATTTCCACTTCTAGAGGAGTGAGATTTCTTATCCAAAGCTAGTTGAAGGTTTTGTCTGAGTGCCAAGATTTTCGCATGGAGTGGAGATACTGCTTGTGAGGAATGTTGGAAACCAACAACCCAATCACTATTGATATTTCTTATCACTCCCCCATGCCACAAACTAGTCTGTCTCATTTAAAAGCGTCATCAGTGTTCAATTTATACCAGCCGGTAGGAGGCTTATTGTAATGACCTGACCGGTCGTTTTGAGTTTTTGCACTTGACTCGCCAGTTCTCGGGCATGACTTGCCCCGTGTGATGTAATATGACTCATGTAAATCATTGGTTTTGGTTTTCAGGGTAATCGGCATGAAATTTGGAAGAACAGTTCTCAGTTTGAAGCTTGTAATTCGAAAGGTTTGACCAAGATTTGACTTATTTGTAGATGATCTCGAATCGGAATTTTTATGATTTGGTTAGCTCCGTTAGGTGATTTGGGACTTGGAGCATCATCAGAGGCAGAGTATTGGCTGATCGGAGGCAGAGTCATCGGAGTTTAGCAATGTAGTTGTCGGCATTCGCTACACTACTTTTCTCTCCCTTTATTTTATTAGTCTGTATTTTGTACGTTTTAAACTTTTCAGTTGTATTTAGACCCCAGTAGATGATCGTGACTTGTGAAACCCCAGTTAGGGCTGTGTTGGGTTGTACTTTCGTATTTTTATCGATATTATCTACTACTCCGTATTATTAATCATGTCTTAGACTATTTTGCTGTTTTTTTTAACTATTTAATGTCAAATTGGGAATAGTTGACTGGCCTTGTCTTCACGAGAGGTGCCATCATGACCGGGTCTGGGTTAGGGTCGTGACAAGTTGGTATCAGAGCCTAGGTTACATAGGTCTCACGAGTCATGAGCAGGTTTAGTAGTTTTTCGCGGATCGGTACGGAGACGTCTGTATTTATCCTCGAGAGGCTACAGAACCTTTAGGAAAAACTTCACAATCTTCAATTCTTATCGTTCGTCCTTGATTTATCTTGAAATGTAACTCCTTAAATTCCTTACACGCGTTCATATGTGCGCATGAGCGCTCAGTATCAGATGTGCATTAATGGTTTGTGATTCCCTGATCGAGGGGCGATATATGATCTCTATGAGTTAATGTTGGGCCAGTCCAGAGGACTTGAGGCTGGATCTTTGCCTATAGCTTGAGCACCGAGGTGCTGATTGTGTGAGCAAGTATTTTTGAACTTATATGTTCGGTAGTGTCCCTATTAGTGGAAGTGACGATGGGATGGCTATGTGATGAGTATGTTAGTACTTCGAGATGTACCCATATGATTTGGAAGCGATAAGAAGGGTCTGCTGGAGGATAGAATAACTATTAGATGCTTGATTTTCATCTCGATTGGAGGTATAGCCCCGAGTTATGGGCATGTAAAGAATCTTTTCATGTTTCCCAGTTGTGAGTGAAGTAAATTTCATGCTGCGGTACGAGTTCATACTCAGGAAGGCTAACTCATTGCATATAGTTTATATCAGTGGGGAGGTATACAGAAATGTTAGTTGGAGGCAAAGCAGGTGGGTTATCTCTTGCGAAGTGTTCTGAGGTTGAGCGATCCTTATGTGTCTGTTAGAAGATCTCATTTGCGAGCGAAAAATAGGTGTTGTAATTTAAATTGGGTCGCTTAGAGAGTGGGTGTAACTGTTGTGCGAGTGAATGCGAGATTTGCAGAAGAGCTAAAATTCTAGATGATCTGTGTTTTCACAAGCTTGCAAAGGATTTTGAGTTTAATCTCACTATGGTATTATGGCATCAATAGAGTATTAGCATTATGAGTTATTGAATGTGTGTTGATCTATGGCTTCGAGCCAAGTGAGGGAGTATGCTATTTATTAGCTGATTGCACGGTTATGCACTATGTCGGTTCCAGTTTGAGGCATCTAGGTGAATCAGTTATGGCCTACGGAGATTGAGACCAAGTATGGCTCGAGTAAAGGAAAATTCTTAGCAAAGATTGTAGGATCCTTCACAGGTGTGTGAGAATAATGGGATGTCTTGAGTCATTATTGGTAAAGGATGCTCGGTTCATAGAGCAGGAAGTTGCTTGGTTGTAATGGAATGATGTCACCTTTTGCGGTGTCAGAGTGCCAATGAGGCACGGGGTGTTCGGTTCGTTTGAACAGGCTAATTGCAGTTTGAGTAGAGTGGATGACTCTTGGGAATGGTTCTAATGTGTTCAAGATTTTACATGTAACAATTGGGTATCTTCAAGTTGTATATGTGGCTAGAAACTGAGTTTTCATTGGAAGATGGCAAGACTTGTGGTATTTTATATATTAATTATGGTATTCTATATATCAGTGTCAGGAAGGTGAAGGTAATAGCTTGGATTCGTAGGAAGTCTCTTCAGGGGAAGCATTTTGAACGTGGTGTTTTTGGAAATATTTAAGAGAGGACTCAGCAGCTTATGAGCCTTGAACAATGTGGTTTTATGCTTGGGTCTCGTGTGGTAAGTCTGGGTTGAGGAATGATGATGTTATATCAAGAAGGAGTATCAAGTCGAAGGTAAATCAAAAGGGAGCTTGGATAGATGGGATAGCTTGATAGCAGGCCGGACCGGTATGATAAGGATATGATTAGTTCCTTGGAGGTGTTCGAGGTAATGAGATTTTACGGGTATTTCACGGCAATGCTCTTGAGTTTTAGTGGCCTGCGTAGGTTGATTGATTTAGGAAGATTCAGTCCTGACGGACTTGTTTGTGCAAAGGGGAGGCGGAGAGTTCTTGTTGATTCTACCGTAGCTAGAAATGTATATTTTCTACTGGCATGAGGGGTGTGGGATGTGTGGTGATTTTCTTCCAAATGAGTTCAATAGGGAGTCTTGGTTGGTTGGGTACATAGTTGTTGGTGGCTCGGAAGAGATATGAAGTCCTCATGTTATCCTAGGATGGTATGGTATATGCGGTATGCTGTGGAGGATTGAGATTGCGTGTGTAAGGCTACAGTTCAGTTCTGAAAGGAAGGTCATAAAACGCTTAGGCTGCGGGCAGTCTCAGACAATTCGAGAAATGAGCTTCAGATAATTAGAGAAAGGGTCTTCGGATGATTAAGGGAATGGTATTGCTAATTTGGGGCGATTTGATGAGGGTTTATGTCTCAAAAAAAGGCAATGTGATTAAGTTGATGATACTTTGGTAGTATTGCGGCACTTTCTTGGTAGATCGACTGCTAATATTTGAGTTTGCTTGGTGGTACAAAAGAATTTTAGAGTATCTCTCATGGAATGATTGGGTATTTGAGGTGTGGTATACCTTCGGACGGTGGAATTGGGATCAGGTATGGCGATTCGTGTGCTGTATGGATCAGGTGTGGGACGGTGGGGTTGGAGACTGGGAATTCTCATGTTCAGGCTATGTTGTGGTTGTGGGTCGCGTGTATTAGCACTGTCTAGTGACTATCGGGGTTTGGAGACCCGAGCAGATCTTTTGTTGCTTGATATGTTAGAATTTGGATATAATATTGGGTTCAGACTGATTATCTCCGTGTTATGTCATTCTGGACTATTGCGCTAAGGCAGCGCTATTGGCTATGCCGGAAATGCCACGGATTAAGTGGCGAGGTTCGACAGATTATGTCCTAGTGGAGTGGTTTTATATTTCGAAGACCCAACGGACGACTAGGAAGGATTATCTTTCTTAGTGGGGGCTTTTGTGATATATGTCAGTGCAGAGGCTTCTACCATTGATTCAGTCCAGTGGTGAGGGACTTTTCGGATGCGTTTCTTGTGGCCGGGCATGTCGCCAGGCAAGGCTGTTGATTTTGGTATTTATTTTATGTTGGGCTCCATATCGTATGGCCCGGCAGGGTTAAAGGAGTCGAAGGAGCAGCTTCAGGATTTCCTTGAAAAGGAGTTCGTTGGCAGGCCAATGTGGATGCGTGTTCTAACTTGAATCGTCTTGGTTGGCTCCAAATTCTATGGTTGAGGGATGTGTTGATTCGATTGTTATTGAGCTTATTAGTAATCTAGGGAAATCTATGAGTTAACTTTCTGTGTTGCGAGGTGTTAGGATTTGTGAGTTATAGGCACATATGGTGCGGTGTTACGAATTTGCTTTACCGTGGTTATGATGATTTACTTTGGTTTTAGACATCAATTGCGTGTGGTCGTCAATTTTGAGCAGAGTGACTTGAGGTGTTTCATGTGGAGCAGTGTTTGGATAGGATTGCGCGCTGCAGTGAAGTTATGTGGAGGTATGACCTTGCAGATTAGATTCGTGTGTTCTGTTCCTATGATGCGAGACGGGTTCTCAGCCTTGTGTTGTGGTGGTACTGGTGAGCTTGAGGTACAGCTCTTTCATTTGAGTCATTTTCATGATTGAGTATGTTCGGATAGTTTCTTATCGGTGCGCGTATTGTGCAAGTTGTGGCTTAGGCATGTATTGATGTGTCATGTCACCAGAGTAGTGTGTTGGATTAGAGGAGATCGTTGGGATCATTAATGAATATGAATGGATTTGATTTCAGCATGTTGGAAGGATGATATCGAGCTTCGACTCAAAAATTTGTTGTGGTATTTGCCAAAGGAGAAGTGACTTCATGAATGGTTGATCTGGGAAATGGTTATGGCTTACCGCGTGTTTTAGTGATCATTGGCAGTATATAAAGTGTTGGGATGAGACTTTGGTTGATAAAAGTTTTCTATCAGTATTTGGGTGTTGTGTACAACTGTTGTGATTAGAAGTTATCACTACAAGTGTTTGAATTATATGGTATATCATGTGATTGCACCTGAGATAGCAGATATGGTTTGTTATATCTTGCTCGGACTTATTCACAGTATAAATGTGAAATTCTGATCGTATTGATGATTTTAAAAGTGGAAATGTGGTTTTATGGTTTATGGGCTAGATTGGGATGTGAAATTTCAGTTACAATGTGTTATCAGACCTATATGAGATAGGGTGACGTGGAATCACCCCCGGGTATATGCATGGTAGGGTTATTCAGCGATTGGTTGGCTTTTGGAACAACTCTGGGCACATTCGAGGACGAACGTATGTTTAAGTGGGGGAGGATGTAACGACCCGACCGGTCATTTTGAGCTTTTGCACTTGGCTCGCCAGTTATCGAGCATGACTTGCCCCGTGTGATGTATTATGACTCATGTAAATCGTTGGTTTTGGTTTTCAGGGTAATCGACATGAAGTTTGGAAGAACAGTTCTCAGTTTGAAGCTTGTAATTCGAAAGGTTTGACCAAGATTTGACTTATTTGTAGATGATCTCGGATCAGAATGTTTATGATTTGGTTAGCTCCGTTAGGTGATTTGGGACTTAGAACGTGATCAGAATGCATTTTGGAAGTTCGTGGAAGGTTTAGGCTTGAATTGGCGAAATTGAGATTTCGGTGTTTTCCAGTTGATAGGTGAGATTTTGATATAGTGGTCATAATGGAATTCCGGAAGTTGCAGTAGTTCTGTTGTGCCATTTGGGATGTGTGTGCAAAATTTCAGGTCATTCGGGCATGGTTTGGTTGGGTTTTTGGTCAAAAGTGAAATTCAGAAGATTTTAGAAAGTTTGGCTTGAATCCGATGTGTTTTGGGTGATTTGATGTTGTTTGAGGTGTTTCGATGATTGGAACAAGTTTGAATAAGGTATTAGAATATGTTGGTGCTTTTGATCGAGGTCCCGGGGGCCTCAGGGTGATTTTGGATGGTTGACGGAGAAGTTTGGATTTTGTTACAGCTACTGAATTTGCTGGTTCAGGTATTTTTGCACATGCGGATTGGGGACTGCTGGTGCGGCGCCACATAAGCGGAGTTTTAGTCGTAGAAGCGGAAAAGGGATTGAGGAGCAGGAACCACAGAAGCGGCTATGTGGACTGCATCTGCGGAGATGCAGATGTGGAAGTATGATCGCATATGCGTAATTTCGGCTGTTAAGTGATTTCTGCAGAAGCGGACGAGAGACCACAAATGCAGTACCGTAGGTGCGTGGATTGACCGCAGATGCGGGTCCTAGTGTCAGTAATGAAATCCGCAGAAGCGGATGTTTTTCTGGAGAAGCGGAAGCGCAGATGCGCTTAAAGGATCGCAAGTACGAAAGAGCTGGACAGAAGGTATAAAAATGCCCCTTCGCGATTTTCAGTCATTTGTTCACCATTATTGTGCGATTTTGGAGCTCTAGGCTGTGATTTCAAGAGGGGATCAAGTGTATCCACAGAGGTAAGCTACTTGGGCTTTATACCTTATGTTTATGGTGATTATATCATTGTTTAATCATGAAAATTTGGGGGAAATTAGAGGAAGAGTTGGGGATTTAGGGCTTAAAATTGGAGAGTGAATTTTTAGAATTTGAGTGACTAGATGAGGTCGGATTTTGCTAAATTTGATATGTATGAACTCGTGAGAGGATGAAGATTCTATTGATGTTAATTTTATCGAGTTTCGAGATGTGGGCCCGGGGGCTGGGTTTGAGCAATTTCGGATTTGGATGTAAATTGGATATTTTCGAGTGGGCTTCGTTCCCTTTGCATATTTTAATGATTATGTACTGATTGTGGCTAGATTTGGAGCATCTGGAGGTCGATTTGTGCGGGCGAAGGCATCGTGGGCTAGAGGTTGGACCAGATCGAGGTGAGTAATGATTGTAAATGATGTTCTGAGGGTTTGAAACCACGGATTGCACATCGTAGTGCTATATTGAGGTGAGGCATACGCTAGATGACGAGCATAGGGTCGTGCACTATTGGGAATTGTGACTTGGTCCATCCGGATTGATGATTTTACCGCATATTTGACTGAAATCTATTTGCTATCATCATTATTTGGGCTGAATGCCAACTATTTGAACCCTTCAGGAATTTTTGTTGATATTTCCTCACTGTTTTGACTTTAAACTTGTACTCAGTCATGCTATATTCTACTATTTTCAAAACTCAACCATGTTTATTCTACTTTAACATTTGAAATGATATTTTAAATCATATTTTGGGCTGAGCATCATGTTTTACTGTTGCCCGAGTGGCTTATTGATTTTTGACTGAGTAAGGCCGAGGGCCTATGTTGTGAGGATACTTTTGGGTCGGGCTACACGCCTCAATGGTGAAACACTGATTTGATTGCGAGGCCGAGGGCCTGAGATATGTACGCCACGAGCTGGCTTATTGATATTAATATGAGGCCGAGAGCTTGTTTATGATGCCACAAGGTGGCTTGATATTGTGCTTGGGCCGTAAGGGGCCCCTCCAGGAGTCTGCACACCCTCAGTGAGATCGGGTACCCATTGTGATGTGAGATATAGCCCGAGGGGCTGGTATTGTTCTGAGATATTGCTCGAGGGGTGGATTGGTTGACATTGTGCCCAAGGGGTGAACCTTATGTGCTTATCTTTCTTATTTGCATGTCATGTACCTGTTTAATTGTGTATTTGTGCCTGAGGGGCGGATTTATGTGCTTATCTGCTCTAATTGTTTTGCATTCATTTGCGCAACTATTGAAAAAGTCATTTTTAAAGAAGTTTAAACTGAGTTAGATATTTTAAGAGGTTTTACAGCTTCATTGCTTTCTTACTGGTTTTTGAACTGCTTCTATACAACATGTTGATGCACTTTTCGTGATTTCGTCCCATTAAGACTTTAGTTATGATTATTACTCACTGAGTTGGAGTACTTACTTTACTCCCTGCACCTTGTGTGCAGATTCAGGTATTTCTGAACCCGGTAGCGGGTATTGGTTGATCGGAGGCAGAGTCATCGGAGTTTAGCAATGTAGCTGCCAGTGTTCGCAACACTGCTTTTCTCCCTCTTTATTGCATTAGTCTGTATTTTGTACGTTTCAAACTTTTCAATTGTATTTAGACCCCAGTAGATGCTCGTAACTTGTGACACCCCGGTTAGGGCTGTGTTGGGTTGTACTTCTGCATTTTTATCGATATTATCTGCTACTTTGTATTATTAATCAAGTCTTAGACTGTTTTACTGCTGTTTTTTTAACTGTTTAACGTCGAATTGGGAATAGTTGGCTGGCATTGTCTTCACGAGAGGTGTCATCACGATCGGGTCCGGGTTAGGGTCGTGACACTTATGTCATTGGATTCAGATAGGAATCTTTTTAGTTATGTTTCTTTGTCTATTAGTAAGAAGCTTATATTCCACGGCCTGATTTATGATGGTCTTGGAACTCAAAGTATTATTTGTATTGTTAAGGTTATTTCTATTCCTATTCATCCCGAGGCTCCAAATTATAAATGGAAAGAGATCCTTCCATGATATATATCTATTACCGATCATGACGTTTAGGTCTTTAATTCCTACAAGCCAATGTCTATCATCAGTGTCGGCTACATGGTTATCTATTGTAACACCCAGATCATTTCAAATGTTCTTAGCAACATAGCAATGTAGGAATTTATGGGTAATAGTTTCTTGATAATCTCTACATACTGGACAAGTAACGTCAATGTTCATGCCTATATAATTCAAGTACCAGCGACAAAGAATTCTATCGTGGTAGTATAACCATAATAAAAACTTAATTTTATTAAGGGTGTGCAGGCGCCAGATCCATGTGAAATCTTTCTCGGTATTAATGGTTCCTTCAATAAGCTTATAACAAGAGTTAGTCGTAAAGTTACCACTGTTATTGATATCCCACACCAGAGTGTCAAAAGCATTGGGACATATATTTAGAGGAATAGAGTTAATATTACCAGTGATATTGGGTGGTAAAATGAAGGATATCTTGGATAGATCCCAGCTATTATCACTATTGCATTGGTCCTTTACTTTCAAATTTAGGTCAATGTTGTTCAATGGGTCTTTGATAGAGTCCCTAAGGGTTGAACTATTTGGGATCCATCTAGCATTCCAAATATTTCGGTTGGAATCAATGTGAACTGACCATAGAGTCCCCATATTGCAGTAGTATCGTCCTTTTATATACTACGCCATATAAAGAAAGAGCAAGCTTTGTTGGTTCCACTAGCATAGTTGTTAATGAGCAATTGAGACTATAAAGCATGTGGAAAGTTAAGGAGTCTCCAGCATAGGCCAGTTAGCAAGGCCAAGTTCTTAGACTTGGCCTTCTTCATACCCAAGTCGTCGGAGGCTTTATTAGTGGTAATAGTAGACCAATTCAGGAGGTGAAGCTTCTTCTTTTGGTCAGTGGTACCCCAAATAAAATTTCTTTGAAGTTTGTCAATTTCCTTAAAAAATTTACTAGGTAATAGGGTAAATTGCATGGCATCATTTGGAATAGTAGCAAGAAAGCCTCAATCATGATAATATATCCCTAAAATAAGGTAAATAATACAGGTTGTAGAAAAAGACATAGCCCGACATCGGGGTGTCACTACTCATGAGCATCTATAACAATACTACAAGTCTGAAAGAGTCTACTCCACTATTACATAACTAAAACAGAAGGAAATAAGATAGAGGGAGAAGCACTGGGTTGCGAATCACCGGGTAGCTACCTAGTGAATCCCCGGCATCTGTTGGACAACTCTAAACCCTCGCAAGCAGGACCTGATGCGCCTAAATTTGCACACGGGGTGCAGGAAGTAAAGTGAGTACTCTAACTCAGTGAGTAATAATAATAAATGCAGACTGAGTAATAAGAAATCACCTAAAGGCACATCAATAGGCTATAAAGAAGTAGTAAAAGCCAGTGAAAAACAATGAAGCAATAAAATATGTGAAGTCACTTTCGTTCAGTTTTAGCTTCTTGAAAATGCCTTTTTAACAATTAAGCAAGTAAATGACAGGCAACTAGGAAAGATAAACACATAAAGAACCGCCCATCGGGCACAATGTCAACAAAATACGCCCCTCGGGCAATATCTTAGAATAAAACCAGCCCCTCGGGCTATATCTCACATCACAATGGGTACCCGCGTTCACTGGGGGTGTGCAGACTCCTGGAGGGGCCCCTTACGGCCCAAGCGCAATATCAAGCCATCTTGTGGCATAATCACACAGGCTCACGGCCTCATATCAACAAGCCACCTCGTGGCGTACAAATCTCAGGCCCTCGGTCTTATAATAATAATCAGTCTTTCTTCACAACATAGGCCCTCGGCCTTACTCAGTCAGAATCTCACAAGCTACTCGGGCAATAGTAAAACATGATGCTCAGCCCAAAATATCATTTAAAATATCTTTTTAAGTGTAAAAGTAGAGTAAACATGGCTGAGTTATGAAAAATAGTAGAATATAGCATGACTGAGTACAAGTATAAAGTCAAACAGTGAGGAAATATCAGTAAAAATTCCCTAAGAGTTCAAATAGTTGACACGAGGCCCAAATATGGCTTTCAGCCCTAAACGTGATGATAGCAAACAGTTTTTAGTCAAATACGCGATAAAATATCATACGGGATGGACTAAGTCACAATCCCCAACAGTGCACGACCCCACGCTCGTTATCTAGCGTGTGCATCATCTCAATATAGCATAACGATGTGCAATCCGGGGTTTCACACCCTCATGACAACATTTACAATCATTACTCATCTCTACCCGGTCCAAATCTCTAGCCCGTGATGCATTTGCCCCTCGAATCGGCCTCCGGATGATCCAAATCTAACCAAAATTAGTGTAAAACCATCAAAATATGCTAAGGGAACAAAGTCTACTTGAAAGAAATCAAATTACAACACAAATTCTGAAATTGGCCAAACCCGACCCCTGGGCCCACGTCTCGGATTTTGATAAAAATTACATCAATGGACTCCTTATCATTCCCCGAGTTCATTCATACCAAAAGCATCAAAATCCAAACACAAACGACCCCTCAAGTCCCAAATTTTAGGTCTTAATCACAAGCCCTAGTTCTTCAATATTAGGCTTAAATTCCATGATTAATTAGGTAGAATTCACATTTGAATCGAGTATTAAGTCCATAAATCTTACCTCCAAGTATTTCCCCTTGAATCCCTCTTCAATCCTCTTCACAAAGCTCCAAAATCAATCAAAAATGGAAGAAGTTCACCCCAAAATTGTGGACCAAATGGTTATTTAAACACCAATTCCTTCTTCGCGAACGCAGTCAACGACTTGCATTCGCGAAGCACAATCTAACTTTGACCAAATTTTACTCTTACATGAACGTGTCCAGTCCCTCGCGAATGTGATGGTTCCTCAGCCCAACCTTCGCAAACGCGCTCCCTTTCTCGCGAACGCGATGAACAAAACACCCTGGACCCAGCTGCTCAACTTCGTCTACGCGAAAGCGGAGCCTCCCTCGCGAACGCGATGCACAAGATCCCAGCCCTTCGCAAACGCGGAGCCTCTCTCTCGAACGTGAAGGCTAAATCCTCAGCCTAATCTGCTAACCCTTTGCGAATGCAAGGGCCTACTTACGAACACGAAGGTCATTTGTCTGCAACACTTAACAACAGTTTTCTGCACTTTTTCAAAACATGAAATGATCCGATTGACCACCCGAAACTCACCCGAGGCCTCCAAGACCTCAACCAAACATGCCAACATATCCCATAACATCATTCAAACATGTTCCAACCTTTAGAACGCTCAAAACAATATCAGAACACCAAATTCGCATCGGATTCAAGCCTAAGAATTCCAAAATCTTCTAAATTACGCTTTTGATCAAAACCCCAAACAAACCACGTCCGAATGACCTCAAATTTTGCACACGTATCCCAAATGACACAACGAAACTATTGCAACTCTCGGAATTCCATTCCGACCCCTATATCAAAATCTCCCCTATCAACCGAAAAATGCCAAAAATCCAATTTCGCCAATTCAAGCCTAAATCTACTCCGGACCTCCAAAACACATTTATATCACTCTCCTAAGTCCCAAATCACCTCTTGAAGCTATCCGAACCATCGGAACTCACATTCAAGCCCTCTAACACATAAGTCAATATCCGGTTGACTTTTCCAACTTAAGATTCCTCAAAAGTGACTAAGTGTCTGAAACCTTCTCAAAACCTTTCCGAACCCGAGCTAACCAACCCGATCACATATAGAACCGATAAACAAAGCAATAAGAAGCAGAAATGGGAGAAACAGAGCGATAACTCATGAGACCACTGGTCGGGTCGTCACATTCTCCCCCTCTTAAACAAACGTCTATCCTCAAACGAGTCAAGAAACATACCTGAAGCCTCAAACAGGTGAGGATATCTGCTTCGCATCTCCCGGTCGTCTCCTAGGTAGCCTCCTCTACGGGCTGACCTCTCCACTGCACTTTCACTGAATCTAAATCATTTGATCTCAACTTTCAAACCTGATGCTCCAAAATAGTTGTTGGCTCCACATCATAAGTCAAATCACCATCCAACTGAACCGTGCTAAAATCCAGAACATGAGACGGATCCACAATATACTTTCGAAGCATAGAAACATGAAATACCGGATGCACACTCGACAAGCGGAGTGGCAAAGCAAGCTCATAAGCCACCTCCCCAATCCTCCAAAGCACCTCAAAAGGCCCAATGGACCGAGGACTCAATTTACCCTTCTTCCCAAACCTCATAACACCCTTCATGGGTGAAACCTTCAACATAACCTTCTCACCAACCATGAAGGACACATCTCGAACCTTCCTGTCAACATAACTCTTTTTGTCTTAACTGCACTATACGAAGCCTCTCCTAAACTACCTTCACCTTTTCTAAAGCATCCTACACCAAGTCTGTCCCTAATAGCCTAGCCTCACCCGGCTCAAACCAACCAACTAGAGATATACACCGCCTCCCATACAAAGCCTCATATGGAGCCATCTGAATACTTGACTGGTAGCTGTTGTTATAAGCAAACACTGCAAGCGGTAGAAAATGACCCTCCGAAATCAATGACACAAGCATGCAACATGTCCTCCAATATCTGAATAGTGCGCTCAGATTGCCCGTTCGTCTGAGGGTGAAAAGTTATGCTCAACTCAACCTGAGCACCGAACTCTCGCTACACAGACCTCCAAAACTGCAAAGTAAATTGAGTGCCCCTATCTAAAATGATAGAAACTGCGACACCATGCAAACGAACAATCTCTCGGATATAGATCTGTGTCAACCGCTCTGAAAAATAGGTAGTACACACAGGAATGAAGTGCGCGGACTTGGTCAGCCGATCCACAATCACCCAAATAGCATCGAACTTCCTCAAAGTTCGTGGGATCCCAAATACAAAGTTCATGGTGATCCGCTCCGACTTCCACTCTAGAATATTCATCCGCTGAAGCAAGCCACCCGGTCTCTGATGCTCATATTTCACATGCTGACAATTGAGACACCGAGCCACAAATCCCACAATGTCTTTCTTCATTCTTCTCCACCAATAATTCGACCTCAAATCCTGATACATCTCCGCGGCACCTGGATGAATGGAATACCGCGAGCTATGAGCCTTTTCCAAAATCAACTTCCGAAGCCCATCTACATGAGGCACATATATCCGGCCCTGCATCCTCAACACCCCATCATAACCAATAGTCACATCTCTGGTATCATCGTGCTGAACTCTATCCTTAAGGACAAGCAAATGAGGATCATCATACTGGCGCTCTCTAATGCTATCATATAAGGAAGACCGAGAAATCACACAAGCAAATACCTGACTGGGCTCTGAAATATATAACCTCACGAACCGATTGGCCAAGGCCTGAACATCAACTGTAAGAGGTCTCTCCCCAACTGGAATATATGCCAAACTCCCCATACTCACTACCTTTCAGCTCAAAGCATCGGCCACCACATTGGCCTTCTCCGGATGGTACAATATAGTAATATCATAATCCTTTATCAACTCCAATCACCTCTGCTGCCTCAAATTGAGATCCTTCTACTTGAACAAGTGATGGAGACTACGATGATCAGTAAATGCCTCACAAGACACACCATACAAATAATGCCTCCAAATCTTCAACGCGTGCACAATGGCAGCCAACTCCAAATCATGAATGGGGTAGTTCTTATGGGGCTTCAACTGACGAGAAGCATAAGCAATAACTCTACCCTCCTGCATCAATACACACCCAATACCAACTTTCAAAGCATCACAATACACGGTATATGAACCTGAAGCTGATGGCAAAACTAACACTAGAGTTGTGGTCAAGGCTGTCTTAAGCTTCTGAAAGCTCTCCTCACACTCATCCGACCATACAAATGAAGCACCCTTCTGAGTCAACTTGGTCAAGGGCAATGCGATAGACGAGAACCCCTGAACAAACCGACGGTAATAACTCGCCAACCCAAGAGAGCTGCAAATCTCTGTGGCTGAGGACAGTCTGGGCCAGCTCTGAACCGCCTCTATCTTCTTCGGATCAACCTGAATACCCTTGTTGGACACCACGTGCCCCAAGAAAGCCACTAAACTGAGCCAAAACGCACACTTGGAGAATTTTGCATAAAGCTTCTCCTCTCTCAATCTCTGCAACATAACTCTCAAATGCTTTGTGTGCTCCTCCTGACTACCCGAATACACTAGAATATCATCAATGAAGACTATGAAAAATGAGTCAAGATAAGGACGGAACACGCTGTTCATCAAATGCATGAACATTGCTGGGGCATTGGTCAGCCCAAAAGACATTACCAATAACTCATAATGACCATATCGGGTCCTGAAAGTTGTCTTAAGAATATCCAAGTCCCTGATCTTCAACTGGTGATAACCTGAACGGAGATCAATCTTGGAGAACACTCTCGCTCCCTAAAGCTGGTCGAGTAAATCATCAATGCGAGACAAAATATACTTGTTCTTAACTATTACTTTGTTCAACTACCTATAATCAATGCACATCCTCATAGTGCTATCCTTCTTCTTCACAAATAGAACTGGTGCACCCCAAGGTGATGCACTAGACCGAATGAACCCCTTATCAAGGAGTTCCTGAAGCTGCTCCTTTAACTCCTTCAACTCTGCTAGTGCCATACGATACGGCGGAATAGAGATGGGTTGAGTGCCCAGCACCAGGTCAATACCAAAATCAATATCCCTATCCAGTGGCATGCCCGACAAGTCTACAGGAAATACATCAGGAAACTCCCTTACAGCTAGAATAGAATCAATATTGGGAGTCTCTGCACCGACATCTCTCAAAAAGGCTAGATACGAAAGATAACCCTTCCCAACCATAAGCTGGGCCTTCAAGAATGAGATTACCCTACTAGGAACATAATCAGTCAAACCTTGCCACTCAATCCGTGGTGCACCCGATATAGCCAATATTACTATCTTAGCATGACAGTCCAGAATAGCACGACACGGAGATAGCCAATCCATGCCCAAAATAACATCGAAATCCACCATACACAATAATAAAAGATCCAATCGGGTCTTCAGACCTCTAATAGTCACCACACACGGCCGGTACACACGGTCTACAACAACAGTATTGCCCACCGGAGTAGATACATGAACAAGTGAAACAAGAGACTCACGTAGCGTATCCAAATAACGAGCAAATTATGATTACACATAAGAAAAGGTGGAACCGGGATCAAATAATTAGAAGCATCCTTGTGGTAGACTGAGACAATACCTATAATAACAGCATCGGAAGCAATAGCATCGGGTCTAGATGGAAGTGCATAAAAATAGGCCTGACCACCACCTGATCGACCTCCCCCACTAGGGCGACCCATAGCTGACTGACCTCCATCTCTCGCTAGCTGGGCGGGTGGTGGTGAAGTAACTGGTGCTGAAGATGATGGTTGACTCCTCTGCTGAGATGAACCCCCGAAGAAGACAAGGACACTGCCTCCACATATGACCCATCACTCCACACTCATAGCAACTCCCAGGTGCTGGAGACGGGTTCTGAAGGGAATCCCTAGAACCGGAATGACTAGCAGATGCACCTGGCATAGAAGAGCCCTGAACCGATAGAGCACGGGACAAAATCTGCGCTGGAAGGACACTAAGTGATGACTGGCCTTGATGAGAACTGTGGGAACCATGACCCGATGACGCCCCATGATAACCTGGGTGAGCTGGCTGAGCGTGCCTGAATGGACGGCCTCTGTCGTGCTGAAACTAACCTCTCGAAGGAGCACCACCATAACTACCAGATCCTCGAGGCCTCTTGGCCTCCCTCTTCTCTCGCTCTTGGCGATGAACTGACTCAATCTCTCGAGAAATGTCTACAACCTCCTCAAAAGTAGCACCAGTCACCCTCTCTCGGGGCATAAGAATACGAAGCTGATAAGTGAGGCCATCAACAAACCTCATAATCCTCTCTCTATCTATCGGAACCAATCAAATCACATGACGAGCTAACTCGAAGAACCTCATCTCATACTGCGTCACAGTCATCTCTTCCTGATACAACCACTCAAACTGTCTGCACAGCTCCTCTCTGCGAGACTACGGCACATAATTCTCCAGAAAGAGAACGGAGAACTGCTGCCAGGTAAGGGGTGTTGCACCAACAGTCCTACGCCTCTCAAAAACCTCCCACCAAGTGAAGGCAGCTCCAGAAAACAGATAAGTAGTGAAAGCGACCCTGCTGGTCTCCAGAATACCCATTGTACGAAGCATCCTCTAACACTTATCCAAGAAACCCTGGGCATCCTCACCCTCTACACCATTGAAAGTCAGAGGCTGAAGTCTACCAAACCTCTCCAACCTAAGATGCTCGTCCTCTAGTATGGAAGTAACTACATAGTCTTGAGCAGCTGCAACTGGCTGGGCTGGATGCGCCCCCAGTGTCTAAAATCCCTACACGACCTGCTCAAGTGTGCGAGCGGCAGGAGTCTGAGTGCCTCCCTCGGCCTGAGAAGTAGTTGCGGCTGTAGTAACTGAGACCGCCTGAGCTAGGCCAATGCATACTAACAAAATCTTAGCCAAGGCCTCCTGAAGACCCGGAATCACAATGGGTACAGCTGGTTCCTGAGCTGGTGCTGCTGGAGCGTCCATAACTGGGACCTGATCCTGAACTAGAGTGGCTAGTGGATATGCAGGTGCTGCCCTAGCTGCTGTGCGGGCCACACCCCTGCCCCTACCACGACCGCGTCCTCAATCTCTAGTGGCCACAGCTAGTGGCACTGGTGGTTGTTCATCCTGATCGGTAGCGCGTGTCCTCACCATCTGTGAGAGAATAGAATAACAGAAGTTTAGTACATGGATCAACAAATTCGCACGACAAGAATTTCAAGAATATGATTTTTTTCCTAAAGGTTCTGTAGCCTCTCGAGGATAAATACATACGTCTCCATACTGATCTGTGAGACTTTACTAAACCTGCTCATAACTCGTGAGACCTATGACCTAGGCTCTGATACCAACTTGTCACGACCCTAAATCAGACTCGATCGTGATGGCGCCTCTCGTGAAGACAAGGCCAGTCGACACACTGCCAATTCATTTTTAAGCAATTAAATAATAGAACTAAGCCTCAATCATGATAATAAATCCCCAAAATAAGGTAAATAATACAGGTTGCGGAAAAAGACATAGCCCGATATCCGGGTGTCACAAGTCATGAGCATCTATACTAATACTACAAGTCTGAAAGAGTCCACTCCACCATTGCATAACTAAAACAGAAGTAAATAAGATATAGGCAGAAGCACTAGGCTGCGAATCACCGGGCAGCTACCTAGTGAATCCCCAGAATCTGTTGGACAACTCTAAACCCTCGCAAGCAGGACCTGATGCGCCTAAATCTGCACAGGGGGTGCAGGGAGTAAAGTGAGTACTCCAACTCAGTGAGTAATAATAATAAATGCAGACTGAGTAATAAGAAATCACGTAAAGGCACATCAACAGGTTATAAAGAAGCAGTAAAAGCCAGTGAAAAACAATGAAGCGGTAAAAATATGTGAAGTCACTTTCGTTCAGTTTAAACTTCTTGAAAATGCCTTTTTAACAATTAAGCAAGTAAATGATAGGCAACTAGGAAAGATAAACACATAAAGAACCGCCCCTCGGGCAATATCATAGAATAACACCAGCCCCTCAGGATATATCTCACATCACAATGCGTACCCGCGCTCACTAGGGGTGTGCGGAATCCTGGAAGGGCCCCTTACGGCCCAAGCACAATATCAAGCCATCTTGTGGCATAATCACATAGGCTTTCAGCCTCATATCAACAAGCCACCTCGTGGCATACAAATCTCAGGACCTCGGCCTCATAATTATAATCAGGGTTTCCTCACAACATAGGCCTCGGCCTTACTCAGTCAGAATCTCACAAACCACTCGGGCAATAGTAAAACATGATGCTCAACCCAAAATATCATTTAATATATGTATTTAAGTGTTAAAGCAGAGTAAACATGGTTGAGTTATGAAAACAGTAGAATCTAGCATGACTGAGTACAAGTATAAAGTCAAACAGAGGAGAAGTATCAGTAAAAATCCCCTAAGGGTTTAAATAGTTGGCACGAGGCCCAAATATGGCATTCAGTCCAAAACATGATGATAGCAAATAGTTTTCAGTCAAATACGCGGTAAAACAATCACTCGGGATGGACTAAGTCACAATCCCCAACAGTGCACGACCTCACGCTCGTCATCTAGCGTGTGTGTCACCTCAATATAGTACAACGATGTACAATCTGGGGTTTCATACACTCAGGACAACATTTACAATTATTACTCACCTCTACCCTGTCCAAATCTCTAGCTTGTAATGCCTTTGCCCCTCAAATCGGACTCCGGATGCTCCAAATCTAACCAAAATCAGTGTACAATCATCAAAATATACTAAGGGAACAAAGCCCCCTCGAAAGAAATCAAATTACAACACAAATCCCGAAATTGGACAAACTCGACCCCCGGGCCCACGTCTCGAATTTCGATAAAAAATACATCAATGGACTCCTTATCACTCACCGAGTTCATTCATACCAAAAGCATCAAAGTCCAACCACAAACGATGCCTCAAGTCCCAAATTCTAGGTCTCTAATCACAAGCACTAGTTCTTCAATATTAGGCTTGAATTCCATGATTAATAAGGTAGAATTCACATTAAAATCGAGTATTAAGTCTATAAATCTTACCTCCAAGTGTTTCCTCTTGAATCCCTCTTCAATCCTCTTAACAAAGCTCTAAAATTGCTCAAAAATGGTGGAAGTTCACCCCAAAATCGCGGACCAAATGGCTATTTAAACATTCTGCCCAGGCATCTATTCCATCTTCGCGAATGTGGTCAACGCCTCGCGCTCGCGAATCACAATCTAACTTTGACCAAATTTTCCTCTTACGCGAGGGCGTCCAGTCCCTCGCGAACGCGATGGTTCCTCAGCCCAACCTTCGCGAATGCGCTCCCTTTCTTGCGAATGCGATGAACAAAACACCCTGGACCCCAGCTGCTCAACTTCCTCTACACGAACGTGGAGTCTCCCTCGCGAACGCGATGCATAAGATCCCAGCCCTTCGCGAACGCATAGCCTCCCTCGCAAACGCGAAGGTCATTTGTCTGCAATACTAAACAACAGTTTTCTGCATTTTTCCAAACACATGAAATGGTCTGATTGACCAGCCGAAACTCACCCGAGGCCTCTGGGATCTCAATCAAACATGCCAAAATATCGCATAACATCAATCAAACTTGTTCCAACCTTCAGAACACCCAAAACAACATCAAAACACCAAATTCGCATCGGAATCCAGCCTAAGAATTTCGAAATCTTCTAAATTACACTTTTGATCAAAAACGCAACCAAACCACGTCCGAATGATCTGAAATTTTGCACACACATCCCAAATGATACAACAGAACTACTGCAACTCCCAGAATTCCATTCCGACCCCTATATCAAAATCTCACCTATCAATCGGAAAACGTCAAAAATCCAATTTTGCCAATTCAAGCCTGAATCTAGTCCGGACCTCCAAAACACATTCTGATTACGCTCCTAAATCCCAAATCACCTCCCGAAGCTATCTGAATCATCGGAACTCACATCCGATCCCTCTAACACATAAGTCAATATCCAGTTGACTTTTCCAACTTAAGCTACCTCAAGGGAGACTAAGTGTCTCAAACCTTCTCAAAACCTTTCTGAACCTGATCCAACCAACCCGATCACATATAGAACCGATAAACAAAGTAATAAGAAGCATAAATGGGGGAAACGGAGTGATAACTCATGAGACAACTGGAGGAATCGTCATAGTATCCCAAATAAAACTTCCATCGAGTTTGTCAATTTCCTTCAAACTTTACTAGGTAATAGAGTAAATTGCATGGCATGATTTGGAAATGTAGCAAGAGTTGAGAAAGTAAGAATAGATATGCCTGCTATATTCATGCATTGAGTTTTCCAATTGGATCTGTTTCTTATTTCAGTAAAAGGAAAGCCATGCTATTATGGCCAAGGTTTTGTTCCAAGGATTTCTCTATATGGGTTATTTGGACAGGTTGCTCTAGCTTTTGTTGAC
This sequence comes from Nicotiana tabacum, assembly GCF_000715075.1. Lineage (NCBI taxonomy): Eukaryota > Viridiplantae > Streptophyta > Magnoliopsida > Solanales > Solanaceae > Nicotiana > Nicotiana tabacum. Next base: position 47,825,927 of record NC_134086.1, read on the forward strand.
TTATACATTTGTTTCTTCTCCCTGCTCTTTTTATATTAGTTTATCATCTATCCAACGTTATAAATGGACACTAAGCCTTTGTGTCTCTGAAAGATCAGTCCTTGGTCTAGATTCAATACAGTGACTACTCTATTTCATAGGCATCTTATCTAAACATTTAAAATCAATTCAAGATGTGTTAAATTGAAGAACATATTGAAAAAAACAAAATGAAGCACACGGAATATAAAGTTAGATAAAAAGCTTCACCTATGTCTGTGGAGAATAAACGAGAAGCCATGGAAATATCTGCACAGTGGAGAGGAAGCGAGCAACCATGGTACTGAAGAGAGATGCAGCAGAGCCTATATGTTCTGAGCAGATTAAATAGGATAAGGAAAGGAAGACAATATGTGGATTAAGCCGAAGAGCAAAGATTAATACATTTGAATCATTCCGACTCCATAAGATTGCTAGACTAGCCAAGATAGTTGACAGATCGGAATTCCCAATTTTGAAGGAATTAAACCATAAAGTTGTTTTCTTGAAAGATTCAATCCAACAAGACGCTAAAATCTCTGTTTTAGAAAATTTGCACTATGTTTATCCACTGAAGGTGACAATTGATCACTCCAACTATTTTTACTCTATGTCCACTGAAGGTGACTCCAACTATTTTGTGACGAGATAGTGAACTTAGAACAACCATGTCTGACCAACTATCAAGACTCAACAAGTAAGATGGTATTTCGCCAGACACCTTAATTGCTTTGGGGTTAATTTCATAGATACTCAATCAACTTTTCAGTTAACACCAAAGTTATAACACTAATTTAGTAACACAAAAATAACTCAACTATGCCTATATATCCGAGATACTTAATAGGAAAAGGCTACATCTGCCTCAGGAAACACAAGTACGCTAAAAAACTAAGATCTTACTAAAGAAAGTGCCCCAATGTATTTTGTAGGACCAAACAAATCCAAATCCAGTTTTATGGTCATTAAGTGGCACCTCAGAAAAAGATTGGTTGTATCTTTTTACCTTTAACACCTAAGTTATGCAAAGAAAAAAATATATCAAGTGTGAGCATACAGCTTTATGGATGTGTCACGATCCTTGTTCTACCTCCGTGAACTGTCGTGACGGCACCTAGTCTCTATGACTAGTAAGCCTAACAAATTGTAAAAAAAGGAAATGAAATACGAAATTGGCAAATTACGAGTAAAAACATAAATAAAGAGTTTAAAAATACCGCTCGGCATATACAATACATACTCTCAAAACTGAATCAAACTCCCAAAATCCGGAATCTCATGAAATCACAAGTTATAGAAACTACATAGTGTTCTAACTCCAGAATGTCTAATCAAAAGAAAATACAGGAAGTCTAAAGCTGAAGGGGAGAATAGAGAGGGACTTTTAGGTTTGCGGACGTGACAGATATACCTCGAAGTCTCTAATGTTGCCCGCCTCATTGATAGAACGGCTGAGCAGAAGAACCTAGATCTGCACACGAAAAACATATGCAGGAAAAGGCATGAGTACACCACAGCGATACCCAATAAGTGCCAAGCCTAACCTCTATCGAGTAGTGACGAGGAAGATCAGGGCCCTACTGGTTATATATATATAACACAAGGTAAAATAGTATGAAGTGCGGCAGTATAATTAAAATTCTAACAGTTGACAAAGAGTAAAATCATAGACAGAATATACTCAGCACACAGAGATAGCAACAGGGGATCTCCTAGGATATCGTCCGTAGTCCCAAACGTAAATGTGCAGAGGATCTCCCTTGATATCGTCCCGTAGTCCGAATCATAAATATGCAGGGGAATCTCTCGGAATACCAATCCCTAGTCCCAAAGTAATTATCCAGTATAGAGAAATCTCCCTGGTGTCGTCCCGTAGTCCTAAATGTAAACATGCAAGGGGATTTCCTGAAATATTGATCCATAGTCCCAAAGTAAACATGCAGGGGGATCTCCCAAGATATCGCCCCGTAGTCCCAAAGTAAACATACAACAGTCTCAAGAAAGAATCTACAGTTCTATTCGAGAATAAACAGGAATTCTACTCTAAACATGTTGCACAAAATACAAGTAAGTAGTTAAAGCAGGTAAGACAATTAGATCACATAAGCATGCTTTTCCTAAGCTAAACAGTAGGTTTCAAGTACAAGTATAACTCAATTACAAGAAAAACACATATATTTACTTAATGAAAATAGGGTTTTTTAATAATTAGCACGTGTATGCACTCGTTACCTCACGTATACGACAATACTCATATAACAACAATACCAAATCCTAAGGGAGTTCTCCCACACAAGGTTAGGCAAGCCACTTATCTCGAACTGGCTCAAAATCAATCCAAAATCACGCTCTTTCCACAAGTATCCAACTCCGAGTGGCCCAAATCAAATCAAATAAATTTCATAATGTAAATAAAACTACAAACAACGGATTTAGCTAAAGGAATCGAAGATAAGATAATAAAATAGAAAAACGTCCAATCCTCTATGGGTCCACATCTCGGAATTGGGTAAAAATAACGTATTATGAATACCCATTAACTCAAGAGCACACTCGAACAAAAATCATCAAAATCCGAAGCCAAAATCTACCTCAAAACTCAAATTTTAAGTTGGGGAACTTTTCCTCTTTTCTCTCAATTTTTCAACCCAAATCCGAAATTAAATGACAAAACTAAGCTTAGATTAATGGAATACAACTAGAAAGGGATTAGGAATCGTTACCCACTAATTTCCTCTTCAAAATCCTTGCAAAATCGCCTTCTCCCGAGCTAAAAATCAAATTTGGTGTTATGAACTTTAAACCCTCGAAATTTCTTATTTCTGCCCAGCGATTACCGCATCTGCAATCAGGGGGAACGCCCCTGCGATCCCGCACCTGCGGAAAAGGCATCGTAGGTGCGAAATTCACTTAACCGAGCTGGGGACGCATCTACGGTCACTTGGCCGCATCTGCGGTCACCCAGCCGCACTTGCAGTTCCTGAAGCCCTAGCCTATTTCCGCTTCTGTGATCATCAAACTGCTTTTGTGGTGCCGCACCTACAGTCCCACACACGCAGGTGCGGTTATGATCGGTTTAGAAATAACAGAAAATGCCTAAGTCCAAATTCAATTCCGTTAAACACCCGAAACTCACCCGAGGCCCCCAGGACCTCAACCAAACATGCCAACCAATCCTAAAACATCATATGAACTTAGTCCAACCCTCAAATCACATCAAACAATGCTAAAACTACGAATCACCCTCCATTCTAAGCCTACTGAACTTGAAACCCCAAGAATTCTACAACTGATGCCGAAACCAACCAAACTATGTACGATTGACCCCAAATTTTGCACACAAGTCACATTCAACACTACGGAGTTATTCCAACTTTCGGAATTAGATTTCGACCCCGATATCAAAATCTCACTATCGATCTGGAAACTTTCAAAATTCAACTTTCGGTATTTCAAGCCTAAATAAGCTACGAACCTCCAAAATACAATCCGAATACGCCCCTAAGCCCGAAATCACCCAACAGAGCTAAAGGAATTGACGGAATTCCATTCTGAGGCTGTCTTCATGTTGCTCCGACTATGATCCAAATTCTAAAGCTTAAGCTCTCATTTAGGGACTAAGTGTCCCAAAACACTCCGAAACTCAAAATGAATCTTCTCGGTAACTAACAATAGCAACAACAAACACGGGGAAAGCAGTTAATAGGGGATCGGGGCATTAATTCTCAAAACGACCAGTCGGGTTGTTACAAATGATAGACCATGTGCCTTATAAGTAGTTTACTCATCCTATAAATAGACTTCACTTTTCTAAGATATGATCTCTTTCTTGAGCAAATATTTCCATGTATCTTAGGTAAGTTAAAATCAACGATATACCTTTCCTTAATTTGTTTTTTTGAGTTATGGCATGTAAAGATATGACATTTGGGCCTAACTCAACCCCAAAAGATGTTGGGTTTAAGCTTTGGTAGCTTAAAATAAAAGGTGAATGGGCAATGGAGGGAAGAAATATTTGAGTTTCCCTCCTTGGCTGTCACGGCCCCAAAACCAACCTCATGATGGCGCCTATCATGGAACTAGGCCAGCCGACACATTCCCAAATAATTTCGATATTTTCACTCTTAGGATAAAATCAAATCTATTTAACAGTAAACCTTTATAAAGTGTTTAAAACTAAAAAAACAACAGTGCGGAAAGAACGCCCGACATCTGGGTGTTACTAGTCATGAGCATCTCCTACAACTGTTCTGACGATATCAAGGCCAACATGGCCGAGTAAATCACAAAAATACACTAAAAAGAATAAAGGAGGAAGAAAAGTAAGGTTGCGATTGCTAGGCAGCTACCTTGCTAACTCCGATGAACCCGACACTGAGTAATCAACACCCGCCACTGAAATCAACACCCGCCACCAGGTTCAGAAATACCTGAATCTGCACACAAGGTGCAGGGAGTAATATAAGTACGCCAACTCAGAAAGTAATAAAAGTAAATAAAGACTATGCAGTAAGAAAATACGTAATCCACGTCATAGCACCGCAGTGGGTACAATATGTTTCCAAAACAGGATACAAATCAAATCATCTCGTTAAACTCCAATTTTAGTAAAAATCCTTTGAAAAGTGTCTTTCTAACAGTTTTAATAGAGGTTCAATGTAGTTTATAGTGAAAGTGATAAAAATCATAATCGGCCCCTCGGGCATACATCAATCATAAACAACCCCTAGGAAAACCTCTCAGTCACTCATTTACATCTCATAACATGAAAATCTCAGTGGAAATAACAAAAACCAAATTAGTAAATAAATTTCGAATATCTCGTAAAAACTCCAGCTTCAATGAAAGTTGTTCAAAACATTTGTTTAACATTTTCAATGGAGGCTTAGTATAAAAATGAGTACAAACAACAATTTCGTAAAACAAGCCCCTCGGGTAAAGCATCACTCGTATCAATATGTATAGCCCCTCGGGCGAGCGTCTCAGTCACTCATGACTCAACTCTCATCAATCAGCACTCACACTCAGTACTCACGCTCAATGGGTACCTTATAATAACTATTGTGGTGTGCAGCCCAATCCATAAATATAGTCAACTACGCTCACTGAGGGTGTGCAGACTTTGGAGGCTCTCCTACAGCCCAAGCGCTATATCGTTGCGGCGTGCAGCCCAATCCAATATTGCAGCAGCGTGCAGACCGATCCAATATCGCAGCGGCGTGCAGCCCGATCCATAGATCGCTGCGACGTGCAGCCCGACCCATATATCGCTGTAGCGTGCAGCCCGAGCGTGTAGCCCGATCCATATATCGTTGCGGCATGCAGCCCGATCCATATACATATATATATAATCCTCACGACCAGGCCCTCGGCCTCTCTCAGTCATCAACCTCACAATCAGACACTCGGACTCTCTCAGTCATCAGCCTCACAATCAGACACTTGGACTCTCTCTAAAACAGGGTGCTCGGCCCAAAATATCATTTTATGCAGAAAAACAGAGTAATAGAGACTGAGTTATAAAATCAGTAAAACGTGGCATGAAAAAGTATAGATATTAAACCAAAACAGTAAGGAAACAGTAATAAAAGCCCCTTAGGGTCCAAACAGTTGGCACGAGACCCAAATATGACATCCGGTCCAAAACATCGTAATACTTTCCAAAACATAATAAAATCAAATGGTTCTCAATCAAATATGTGACTTAATAGTCATACGGGACGGACTAATTCACAATCCCCAACGGTGCATGCCCACATACTTGCTATCTAGCGTGTGTGACACCTCAAAGTAGCACCACGAAGTGAAATCCGGGGTTTCATACCCTCAGGACAAGATTTACAATCATTACTTACCTCAAACCAGTCCAAACTCTAGCCCGCGATGACTTTACCTATCGAATCGGCCTAAAAATGCTCCAAATCTAACCAAAATTAGTATATTATCATCAATATATGCTAAAGGAACAAAGCCCGAGCGAAAATAATCAAATTAACTCAAGAATCTCAAAATTGCTCAAACCCAGCCCCCGGTCCCACGTCTCGAAATTCAACCAAAGTCTCAAAATCTGATAACCCATTCAATTACAAGACTATCCATACTAGTTTCACTCAATTCCGACTCCGAATCGGCTTTCAAATTCCAAATATTCATTTTATAAAGTTCCACAAATTTCCATCCCAAATCTCTACTCAAATGATGAATCCAACGTTATAATCATTATTTTTTCCAATATTGAGTTAGAATCACTTACCCCGATGGTTTTCTAGAAAATTCCTCACAAAATCGCCAAAACTCAAGCTCTCCAGGTCAAAATATGAAATAAAACCCCAAATCTCGTATTTATAATGCACATCTCAGATTTCCATCACTGCTGACCGCGCTTCTGGTGACTACACAGATAGGCCTTAGTATTTTGGCTATAACATTCTCTACAAATGTCCAAATTAATATTTATTTACCTTTCTGGAAACTAGACACGATGAGACACAATGTTCATTTTTGAATTATCTCAAAATTCTTTGTAGATCAAAAGATATAGGCTTCCGAAGTCGGACCAACGAACCTGCGGATTCTTTCCCTGGAGCGCCTCAGCGCCCCATTTTCTGCCTCAGCGCTTCCTACTCCGCCTCAGCGAAAATGCATCACCCTCAGTGGAAAAATTCCTTCCTTCTCAGCAAAAATTGAACACTAGAACCATGCCTGAGTCCCGGTAATGCCCAGACTCGCTCAAAACTCACCCGAAACACCCCCGAGGCCCCCTAGACCTCAACCCAAACATACCAACACCTCCCATAACATCATTAAAACTTAGTCAGTCTTCAAATCACTCAAAACAACACCAAAACACCAAATCAACTTCGGATTCAAGCTTAAGAACTTAGGAACTTTCAAATTCCACAAACAACGCCGAAAACTATCAAATCACCTCCAAATGACCTGAAATTTTGCACGCATGCCCCAAATGACACAACGGACTTACTACAATTTTCGGAATTCCATTCCGACCCCGATATCAAGATTTTCACTGCCGACCAGAAATGCCAAATTTCCAATTTCACCAATTCAAGCCTAATTCTACTACAGACCTCCAAATTACATTCCGAACTCACTCCTAAGTCCAAAATCACCCGCCGGAGCTAACCAAATCATAAAAATCTAAATCCGAGATCTAATACTAAAAGTCAAAACTTGCTCAAACCTTTCAAATTTTAAGCTCCAAGCTGAGAATCATTCTTCCATATCTGTTCAGTTTAACCTTAACACCAAAATTAATGATTTACATAAGTCATAATACATCGTATGGGGCTAGCCATGCCCGAGAACTGGCAAGCAAAGTGCAAGTGCTCAAAATGATCGGTCGGGTCGTTACCTCCTCCCCCACTTAAACATACGTTCGTCCTCGAACGTGCCCAGAGTTGTTCCAAAAGCCAACAAATTGCCATGTATCCTCACTATGCACATACCCGAAGGTGATCCAACGTCACCCTATTTCACATAGTTTCGATAGCACAACATAACTGAAATTTCACAATCCATCCTAGCCCATAATCCTTAGAACCAAATTTCCACTTCCGAAATCGTCTATAAGATCAAAATCTCACATTTATACACCGCATAAGTCCGACAAGCTGTATCAAACCATATCTGTACCCAAGATATAATCACCTGATATACCACATAACTAAACCACTCGTGGCGATAACTACTAATCACAGCAGCTGCTCAAATAACTCAATACCGATAATAAACCTTTTATCCAATAAAGCCTCATTTCAACACTTTCGTATACTGCCAATGATGAAAGAAACACGCAGAAATCATAACCACTCCTCAGATCAACCAATCATGGAGCTCCCTCTCCTTCGGCAAGGACTATAGTAAATTGCTAACCCGAACTTCAATATTATCCTTCCAACATGCTGAAATCGAATCCGATGGTATCCATTCTAGGTCCAATTACCTCATCTCATCTAACATGACTACTCTGGTGACATGGCACACCAATACAATCTCAAGCCATAACCCGTGCAACCCGTGCTCCAATAAGCAACAGTCCAAATATACTCAAATTATGGAAAGTGAATCAAATGAGAGAGTTGTATCGCAAGCTTACCAGTACCACCACAACATGAAGCTAAGAACCTATCACATATCGTAGAACCAGAACTTACGAATCTAACTCGAAGGATCATACCTCCACATAACTCTGCTGCAATACGCGATCCTTTCCAAACACTAGTCCACACGAAACACCTCAAGTCACCATACTAAAAATCAACAACCACACGCAACTTGATGCCTAGTACCAAGAGTGAATCACCATAACCACGGAGAAGAAAATGACGCAATGCCACACCGGCCCGAAAGAACATACCTAATGTGCAATCAATCGTGCAATACCCAGATAGCCATCTCACTCAAATTCCGCTATAAAGCCCAAATAGAACCATACCATTTGTGCATTTAATCGATGAATAAAAATCCCCCATAGCATACAAGAGTAACTCACAAACAAATCTCGGAACACGAATAAGCTTAATAACAACCGAATGGCACCTCTCTCAACAATAGCATTTCAGAGTCAACATATCCGACTCGATGCAAAACACACATCCATATTGGCCTACCAATGAACCCCAAGTCAACTCTAGTCACCCACAAAAGATAGTTAACTCTCTGAAAATTCATAATGACTGAATCATAGCACATACTATCATCTGACTAGCTTGTCCACATCTTCACAGTCCACAACCACGAAATAACCTGTTTATGAGAACTCCTAGTCTCCAAATCCATAAAGCACATGAATCAACATATCCGATCCCAACTCTACCGCCGAATATCTAACATATCCTTAATACTCAATCATCCCAAGAGGAATACTTCTAAAATACTTCTGTGCCACCAAGAAAACTTCGAATATTAGTAGTTGATCAGACAAGATATTGCCGCAATACCAATGAAGTATCCATAACTCAAACACATCGCCCTTTTCTAAAATGTGTACCCTCATCAAGCCACACCAATCAGTGATCTCATTTATCTAGTCATCTAGAACCGTCCATGTTGCCTAAGAATTCATGACCTTCCTTTCAAAACTGAACTGTGACCTTACACATGCAAATCTCAAATCCATACCACATATCGCATAAACCATACCATCCTATGATAAATATGAGAGCTTCATAATTTACTCCAAGCTACAAGCAACTACGTACTCAACCAGCCAAGAACTTTTCCATTTGATCTCGTTGCACAAAACCAAACTGTCAGGACTGACTCCTTCTAACTCAACCAAGCTACGCCAGCCATCAAAACCTAAGAGCATTGCCACGAAACATATGTAGAAACCCACTGCATCATAAGCACCCCAAGAACCGATCATATCCATTACCATGCCGTTCCAGCCTACTACCAAGCTGTCCTAATTCTCTAAGTTCCTTCCGAATTACCTTAAAATTGATATGTTTCCTTACTAGTAGACCACTATCCTTAACTAAAACTTTCCCCACAAACTTCATAATACCACACCGTCTAAGGCTCATAAGCCGTTGAATACTCTCTTAAACATCCTTAAAAGTACTGCATTCAAAATACTTGCTCTGAAGAGACTTCCTGCAAATCTAAAGACTTTACCTTCACCTTCCTGATATTGATATATGGCATCCATAATGATATAGAATTGCCACAAGTCCTGACATCCTCCAATATAAATCTCAATTCTAGCCAAATACACCTTCTGAAGATCCCCCAATTGTTACATATACATCATGAATCCATTAGAACCATTTTTGGGAGTCATCCATTCTGCTCAAACTTCAATTAGACTGATCAAACGGACCGAAAGACCTGTGCCCCATTAGCACTCCAACACCTAAGGAAGTAACCCATTCTTCTAAGTTGCCGAGCGATTTTTCCTACTCCATACAGATTACATTCCTTACAAACAACAGCTAAATCATCCAGTGTTTCTCAAATACCCATAAAGCATAACACAACACTTATCTGAAATTTCCTTTACTCGATTCATCCTCGACCTCAACCTCTGTAAGCCATAACTGATTCACTAGTATACCTCAAATTGGAACCAACACAACACATAACCGTGCAATCAACTGATCAATAGCAGACTCCCCCACTTGGCTCAAAGCCATAGATCAAAACACACAAAAACTCACAATGCCCACACTCTATTACTGTCATAATACCATAGTGGGATTCAACTAAATCCCTCATAAGCTCATGCAACACATACCATCTCGTATTTCAAATCATTTGCGAATCTCGTATTCACCCTCGTAACATTCAAGAAAAATATCCAACGCGATCCAAACACATATTGCAGCACGTACAATTCACTGATAAAAGAGGACTCCCAACCAACAACAATCACATAAACCTCGGAACACCTCGCAAGAGCTAATCCATTTGCTTAGCCTCAAACTGGTATCTCTCTATACTCTTCCATAATCATAACTTCTAAATAATCACTTAACCTTCCTGAGTCTGAACTCATATCACGATATGAAATTTACTTCATTCCGCAACTAGACAACATGAGAGGTCCTTCAACACACTCATAGCTCGAGGCCATATGCCAACTTAAGACAAAAGTCAAGCACCCAATAGTCATTGCTACCTCTCCAGCAAACTCTTCTTGTCACATTCGAACAATCTGAACACATCTCGCAGTCACATCATACCCACCATGTAGCTACCAGTCATCACTTTCCCTAATAGGGACACTATCAAAGATATAAATCCAAAAACACGTGCTCACACAATCAACACCTCAGTGCTCAAGCTACAGTCAAAACTCAGCCTCAAGTCCTCCAGATCAGCCCATCATTAACATGGCAAGATCACATCTCGCACCTTATCCAAAGAATCACAAGTTGTCGATGCATAGCTAATACCGAGCGCTCATGTGCACATACGAACACATGGAAGGAATTTTAAGAGTTACATTTAAGGCTGAATCAATGACGCATGATAAGAATTCAAGAATGTAGGATTTCATAAAGGTTCTGTAGCCTTCCGAGGATAAGTACAGACGTCTCCGTACCGATCCGCGAGACTCTACTAAACCGGCTCATGACCCGTAAGACCTATATGACCTAGGCTCTGATACCAACTTGTCACGACCCCAAAACCAACCCAGTCGTGATGGCACCTATCATGGAACTAGGCCAGCTAACACATTCCCAAATAATTTTGATATTTTCACTCTTAGAATAAAATCAAATCTATTTAACAAAAAACATTTATAAAGTGTTTAAAACCAAAACAATTAGTGCGGAAAGAACGCCCGACATCGGAGTGTCACTAGTCATGAGCATCTACTACAACTGCTTTGACGACATCAAAGCCAAAATGGCCGAGGAAATCACAAAAATACACTAAGAAAGAATAAAGGAGGGAGAAAAGCAAGGCTGCGATCGTCGGGCAGTACCTTGCTAACTCTGATAAACTCGCCACTGAGTAATCAACACCCGCCACCAGGTTCAGAAATACTTGAATCTGCATAGAAGGCGCAGGGAGTAATGTGAGTACGTCAAATCAGTAAGTAATAAAAGTAAATAAAGATTGAGCAGTAAGAAAACATGTAATCCATGTCATAGCACCGCAGTGGGTACAGTATGTTTCCAAAACAGGATACAAAACAAATCATCTCATTAAAATCCAATTTCAGTAAAAATCCTTTGAAAAGTGTCTTTCTAACAGTTTCAATAGAGGTTCAATGTAGTTTATAGTGATAGTGATGAAAATGATAATTGGCCCCTCGGGCAAAACATAGTTCATATACAGCCCCTAGGGCAAACATCAATCATAAACAACCCCTATGGCAAGCCTCTTGGTCACTTATATGCATCTCATAACATGAAAATCTCAATGGAAATAACAAAAACCAAATTAGTAATTAAATTTCGAACATCTCGTAAAAACTCCAGTTTTAATGAAAGTTGTTCAAACCATTTGTTTAACATTTTCAATAGATGCTCAGTATAAAAATGAGTGCAAACAGCAATTTCATAAAACAAGCCCCTCGGTCAAAGCATCACTCATATCAATATATATAGCCCATTGGGGAAGCCTCTCAGTCCCTCATGACTCAACTCTCATCAATCAACACTTACACTCAGCACTCACGCTCAATAGGTACCTTATAATAACCGCTGAGGCATGCAGCCCGATCGATAAATATAGTCGACTGCGCTCACTGGGGGTAGGCAAACTCTGGAGGGGCTCCTACAGCCCAAGTGCTATATCGTTGTGGCGTGCAGCCCGATTCAATATTGTTGCGGCGTGTAGCCCGATCCATATATCGTTGCGGCATGCAGCCCGATCCATATACATATATATATAATCCTCACGACCAGGCCCTCGGCCTCTCTCAGTCATCAACCTCACAATCAGACACTCGGACTCTCTCAGTCATCAGCCTCACAATCAGACACTTGGACTCTCTCAGTCATCAGCCTCACAAGCCACTCAGGCTATCAGTAAAATAGGGTGCTCTGCCCAAAATATCATTTTATGCATAAAACTAGAGTAAGAGACTGAGTTATACAATCAGTAAAACATAACATGACTGAGTGTAGATATTAAACCAAAATAGTGAGGAAACAAAAATAAAATTCCCTAAGGGTCCAAACAGTTGGCACGAGGCCTAAATATGGCATCCAGCCCAAAACATAGTAATACTTTGCAAAACACAATAGTATCAAATAGTTTTCAATCAAATATGCGACTTAATAGTCTTACAGGACGGACCAAGTCACAATTCCCAATGGTGCATGCCCCCACGCTCATCACCTAGCGTGTGTGTCACCTCAAAGTAGCACCAGGAAGTGAATCTGGGGTTTCATACCCTTAGGACAAGATTTACAATCATTACTTACCTCAAACCGGTCCAAACTCTAGCCTGTGATGCCTTTACCTCTTGAATCGGCCACTAAATGCTCCAAATCTAACCAAAATCAGTATATTATCATCAATATATGCTAAAGGAACAAAGCCCGAGCGAAAATAATCAAATTAACTAAAGAATCCCGAAATTGCTCAAACTCAGCCACCGGGCCCACGTCTTGGAATCCGACCAAAGTCTCAAAATTTGACAACCCATTCAATTAGAGACTATCCATACTAGTTTCACTCAATTGCGACTCTGAATCGGCTTTCAAATCCCAAATATTCATTTTTATGAAGTTCCACAAATTTTTCCCAAATTTTCATCCCAAATCTCTACTCAAATGATGAATCCAACGTTATAATCATGTATGTTTTTTTCCAAAATTGAGTTAGAATCACTTACCTCGATGGTTTTCTAGAAAATTCCTCAAAAATCGCCAAAATCCAGCTCTCTAGGTCAAAATATAAAATAAAACCCCAAATCTCATATTTATAGTGCACCTTTTGGATTCCCATCACCACTGATCGCGGAAAATCATCGCTGACTGCGGTAAACCACTACTGACCATGGAAAATCACCACTGACCGCGGTAAATCACCGCTGACTGCGCTTCGGGTGGCTTCATAGATAGGCCTTAGTGTTTTGGCCATTACTTTCTCTACAGATGTCCAAATTATAATTTCTTTACCTTTCTGGAAACTACACACGAAGAGCTACAATATATGTGCTTGAATCATCTCAAAATCCCTTGTAGATCAAAAGCTATAGGCTTCCGAAGTCGGACTAACGAACTTGCAGATTCTTTCCCTGGAGCACCTAAGCGCCCCATTTTCCGCCTCAGCGCTCCCTACTTCGTCTCAGCGAAAATCCATCGCCCTCAGCAGAAAACTCTCATCCTTCTCGGTGAAAATTGAACACCAGAACCATGCCTGAGTCTCGATAATGCCCGGACTCGCTCAAAACTCACCTAAGGCCCTCGGGACCTCAACCCAAACATACCAACACCTCCCATAATATCATTAAAGCTTAGTCGAGCCTTCGAATCACTCAAAACAACACCAAATCAACTTTAGATTCAAGCTTAAGAACTTAGGAACTTTCAGATTCCACAAACAACGCAAAAACTATCAAATCACCTCGGAATGACCTGAAATTTTGCACACACACCCCAAATGACGCAACGGACTTACTCTAATTTCTGGAATTCCATTCCAACCCCGATATCAAAATTTCCACTGCCGACCGGAAACATCAAATTTCTAATTTCGCCAATTCAAGCCTAATTCTACCACGGACCTCCAAATTATATTCCGAACTCGCTCCTAAGTCCAAAATCACCCAACGGAGCTAGCCATATCATAAAAATCTAAATCCAAGATCTAATACTAAAAGTTAAAACTTGGTCAAACCTTTCAAATTTTAAGCTCCAAGCTGAGAATCATTCTTCCATATCTGTTCCGTTTAACCTAAAAATCAAAACCGCCAATTTATATAAGTCATAATACATCATATGGGGCTAGCCATGCCCGAGAACTGGCGAGTGAAGTGCAAGTGCTCAAAACGACTGGTCGGGTCGCTACATCGGCAAAGGGACATTGTCCCATATTGGAGGAAGAAAAGACTTTTGATAGGTATATATATAATTGCTCTTCTTCTAGCTCTTAAAGAGTTTCGAGCACCTCGGGTACTTGAGGGGAATAATTTCCTTAAGGACACACTATGCATTCAGTGGGCTCGATTTATTTCGAAATTGTTTTTCCATAAATTATTTCGATATTCTGTTTTTTTGTTACAGAAAGTTTATTGTTTTTATTATTTATTACAGTAATACAGATTTACTAACAATCTTAAGAAAATGAATTTTTTTATTCATAATCTGTATTCTGTTTATTGAGATTAAAACCTGTGTGGTTTTCTACTTCTTCTGAATTTTTCTATTCTGATTTGAAGATATAAAAACTTCATCAGAATATTGAAATTCAGAAACGATTTGAAGAACATAAAAACTTCATCGTTTTTTGTGAAACAGTATATAAAACTTCGGTTTTTATTTAGTAAACGTACTGTTTATCGTTAATTATAGTATTGTTTATTGTTCTGTTTTTTCCATTAATTGAACACTTCTGTTGTTGATAGTAAGAAATGGCAATTGATAACGAAAATTCTTCTTCGACTATTGCGGCAACGACGATAGCGTCATCAAGCCAAAATATTGTTCCACCGGCCGAGAAATCGGGGAACTTTTCTGGAGCCAACTTCAAAGGATGGCAGCAAAGGGTGTTCTTCTAGCTTACCACAATTGGTATGTAGAAATTCACCAGTAAAGAACCTCCAGTTCCTACTGCGGACATGCCGGACAACGAGAAATTTATGATTGTTGAGGCGTGGAAACAGACATATTTTCCTTGCGAAGGCTATATCCTATGTGCTTTGAATGATGACTTGTACAATGTCTACAGTGCTATGAATACTTCAAAAGAATTATGGGACGTACTTGAGAAGAAGTACAAGACTGAAGATACATGCTTGAAGAAGTTTGTAGTTGCCAAGTTTCTAGACTATAAAATGATAGACAACAAAACTGTTGGAACCCAAGTTCATGAGCTTTAACTTATTTTTCACGATCTTATTACTGAAGGTATAGTCATGAATGAAGCATTTCAAGTGGCTGCAATAATTGAAAAATTGCCTCTTTCATGGCGAGATTTCAAGAACTATCTTAAGCACAAGCACAAAGAAATGAAGTTGGAAGATCTTGTGATTCGTCTCAAGATTGAGGAAGAGAACAAAATAGCCGAGAAGAAGTCTCGTGGAATTTCAACGATCATGGAAGCTAATATTGTTAAGGAGACTTCTCCAATAAGTAAGAAGAGGAAGGGGTCTTTTGGACAGACTAAGGAGCTGAACAAAAAGAAATTCAAGGGCAACTACTACAATTGTGGAAAAGCTAGTCATAAAGCCCCTGATTGTTGTCTCCCGAAAAAGGCTAAGAAGAAGGGATAGACCAATATAGTGGAGAAGAATGATGACTTTGATGATCTATGGCAATGCTTTCAGAATGCAACCTAGTAGGAAATCCGAAGGAGCGGTGGATTGACTCTGGAGCCACTCGACATATTTGTGCTGTCAAAGAAGCATTTGTGCCTTACTCTACTGTTGGTCCCAAAGAAAAGCTTTCCATGGGAAATACTGCAACAGCAAAGATTGAAGGTTATGGGAAGATATTCCTAAAGATGACTTCCAGCAAGGTGTTAACGATCAACAACATTCTTCATGTTCCTACTATTTTGAAGAATTTAGTTTCTACTTCTTTACTTGTTAAGAATGGATTCAAATGTATATTTGTATCTGATAAAGTTGTTGTAAGCAAGAATGAAATGTATGCTGGAAAGGGCTACCTCATAGAGGGCCTTTTCAAACTAAATGTAATGGTTGTTGACAGTATGAATAAAATTTCAGCTTCTTCTTGTTTATTAGAGTCAAATGATTTATGGCATATTCGTTTATGACATGTCAGTTACAAAACCTTGCGACAGTTAATTATTTAGAAGTATTGCCTAAATTCGAGTGTAATAAATCAAAATGTCAAATATGTGTTGAATCTAAGTTTGTAGAGTATCCTTACAAGTTTGTTGAAAGGAATTAAAATCCTTTAGACTTAATTCATACTGACATTTGTGATATGAAGTCGACACTATCTCGAGGTGGGAAAAAGTATTTTATTACTTTTATTGACGATTGCACTCGGTATTGTTATGTTTATTTGCTTAATAATAAGGATGAAGCAATTGAAACATTTAAGCAATACAAGAATGAAGTGGAGAATCAATTGAATAAAAAGATGAAAATGATTAGAAGTGATAGGGGTGGAGAATATGAATCTCCATTTGTAGAAATATGTTCGGAATATGGAATTATCCATCAAACTATTGTACCCTACATACCTCAATCCAATGGAATTGCGAAAAGGAAAAACTGGACATTAAAGGAAATGATCAATTCTTTATTAATAAGTTCCGAATTACCGTTGAGTTTGTGGGGGAAAGCTATCCTTACAGCTAACCAAATACTCAATAGAGTACCCCCATATCAAAACACAATCTATTCCATATGAAAAATAGAAAGGAAGAAAACCCAACTTGAAATATTTCAAAGTGTGGGGGTGTTTAGCAAAGGTACAAATACCTTTACCCAAAAGGGTAAAAATCAGACCAAAAACTGTGGATTGTGTTTTCATTGGATATGCTAAAAACAGTAAAGCATTTCGGTTTTTAGTTCATAAATTTGATAATCCCGAAATTCATGTTAATACGGTAATTGAATCATATAATGTTGAATTTTTTGAAAGCATATATCCATACAAAACTGAATGCGAGTCGTTAAGTGAAAAACCTAAATGACCACGGGAAGAACCAAAGGAAAATACTCCATGAGAAAAAGATCCAGGGCGTAGCAAACGTCAAAGAACATCTACTTCCTTTAGATCAGATTTGGTGACATTCTTGCTTGAAAATGAGCATAAAGCTTTTAAAGCAGTTATGTCATCTTCAGATTCAGCATTTTGGAAAGAGGTAGTCAATAGTGAGATTCAATCAATTTTGGATAACCATATATCGGAATTGGTTGATCTTCCCCCATGAAATAAGCTTTTAGGTTAGAAATGGATCTTTAAATGGAAAATGAAAACTGATGGCATTATTGACAAATATAAGGCAAGAATTATTGTCAAAGATTATAGACAAAAGGAAGGCCTTGATTACTTTGACACTTCCTCGCTAGTAACGAGGATAACATCTATTAGGGTGTTAGTGGTACTGGCGGCCGTGTATGCTCTTGAAATCAATCAAATGGATGTTAAAACAACTTTTCAAAATGGAGAATTGGAGGAAGAGATTTACATGGAACAACCTAAGGATTTTGTGGTTCCTGGTAAAGAAAAGAAAGTGTGCAAACTTGTTAATCGCTTTATGGACTTAAACAAGTACCCAAACAATGGCATGCCAAAATTTGACCAAACAATGTTGGCAAGTGGGTTTAAAATCAACAAGTGTGACAAATGCGTTTACATTAAAAATACTCCAGTTCATGAAGTTTTATATGTTGATGCCATGTTGATAATGAGCAAAAATATGGCAGATACAAATGCTACTAAGCGCATGTTGGCTAGAAAATTCAACATGAAAGACTTAGGAGTTGCTGATGTGATCTTAGGAATCAGAATTCACAAGACTCCACAAGGTCTAGCATTATCACAATCTCACTATATTGAAAAGGTACTTGACAAATTCAAGTATTTGGATTTCAAAATTGCCAAGACTCCAATTGACGCAAGTAATGCACTTCAAATGAATAAAGGTGAAAGTGACTCAAATTAGACTATCCAAGAGTATTAGAAAGTTTGATATATATCATGAATTGTACGCGACCAGATATAGCATGTGCTATTAGCAAACTAAGTCGGTTTACAAGTAATCCCAATCAAATATATTAGATGTCAATGAAATGAGTTTTGGGGTATCTGAAACATACGCAAAATTATGCTTTGCATTATAACAAATATTCCTCCTTGATTGAGGGATATAGTGATATAAATTGGATCACTGGATCATCTGAAGCTAAATCCACGAGTGGATATGTTTTCACAATTGGGAATGGAGCAGTGTCTTGGAAATCATCCAAACAAACATGCATCGCCTATTCTACAATGGAATCTAAATTCATAGCTTTAGATAAGGCCGGTGAAGAAGCTGAATGGCTCTAGAATTTCTTAGAAGATATTCCATTTTTGGCCCAAACCTTTGTCACCTATTTGTATATATTGTGATAGTCAAGCGGCAATAGCCAGGGCATGGAGCATTGTATATAATGGAAAATCTCGTCATATATAATGGAGACACAATACCGTTAGACAACTACTCTCTAGTGGTGTTATCACGATTGACTACATAAAGTCAGGAGATAATGTGTCGGATCCACTTACAAAAGGCCTATCTAGAGAGGCAGTTGAAAGATCATCAAAGGGAATGGGGTTAAGGCCTAGGACAAGTCATCATGGCAGTAACTCTACCTAGCAGACTGTAGATCCCAATAGCTAGGTTCAACGAGATTAAACAAAGTTATGAATGACGGTTTAACATTGTCAAATAACTCAACTCATTCTCGTGATGATGGCAATGTTCAGAAATAAAGGTAAAGCATTAAGGCTTTTTGATGAGTCAATAAAGCTTAAAGCTTTTTAATGATTTGCTAAGTCTAGCAGTATATATGACCTGATAATATGTCTATAGGATTACACGTTTAGAAATTACCTATGTGAGTGTGAAGTGAAGTCGCTTTAAGGGGAATGAAAGTAAAGGCCCATTCTCTAAGCACTTATGAAACCAGGCGGCGTTCAAGGCTAAAACGAACACAATCGTGAGAACCATAGATAGTTAAGTATTGATTGTGTGACTTATGTTGTCTAGGTATACGACAAAGCCTGACGGTTCAAAGATATCAAATTTACTGATTGACCGAGTATATCCGATATAAGTTCACTATGGAAAGTTCAAAGGGAAACCTACTTATCCAGATGCAATTAATTCTTGCATGTAAATCACACACGCATCCGTGCATTCCTTTGTTTTATAGCTATTCCCTATTCATGTGGGGGATTGTTGGGTTTAAGCTTGGGTAGCTTAAAATAAAGGGCGAATGGGAAATGGAGGGAAAATGAAATATTTGAGTTTTCCTCCTTGGCGGACATTATATTGTCCCATATTGAAGGAAGAAAAGATTTTTGATGGGTGTATATGCTCTTTCTCTTCTTCTAGCTCTTAAAGAATTAAGAAGAAGGCAAGCCTCGCACTATCATCTTCGTCATCACTCGCTCAGCTTCGGCTTCAGATTTGGTCAAAGATTGATTTATTGATAAATTTTTTGGACAAATCTCTTTCAATTATTTAATTAATTAATTAACGGAAATATGATTTGAATCCCAGAATCTTTCCTTACAAATTTTTCTAATCTTCTTCTTCTTATTTTGCAGAAAATTTCCAGTATGTTTTACAGCCTTCGAGTGGTTCGCTGTTTCATCGGCGTTTTTGGTACCAACACTCTGGTGAGTTAAATCGTTCTTCCAACTGAACTCTACCGCACGATTTAGAGTAAGAAGAAAGAGTGACAGTCCTAAATACCCTGTAGCCTCCTGCTTATAAGTGTGGTACACAACATAACCATAAACAAGACTCTACTAGACATGGCTTGTAGACTCCCTAGGACATAACTACTCTGATACCACTTTTGGTCACGACCCAAACCGATGTGCCGCGATGGGCACCCAGTGCCATACCCAACCGAGTACCAACGTAACGTATTTTTCTTGTCATACCATCATAGATAAATGAGACGCAAGGCTGCCGTGGGATAAATAGAATACAATATGCGATACCAACTTATACATAAGACATGCAGGCCTATATAACCAAATAACCACTCGTAAACTGAACATAGGTCGACATGGCCGTACAATCTTTTACGTACATGACATTTGTCTACAAGCCTCTAAGGATACATAATTG
Organism: Nicotiana tabacum; assembly: GCF_000715075.1. Lineage (NCBI taxonomy): Eukaryota > Viridiplantae > Streptophyta > Magnoliopsida > Solanales > Solanaceae > Nicotiana > Nicotiana tabacum. The sequence goes on from NC_134086.1 coordinate 47,846,420, forward strand.
TCATAAAGGTCGGGACAGAGCCCTACATACCAACAATACACATCTAAATCATACTGACCAAACAAGCAACTTCGGAGCAAATAGAGTGCACCAACATCTTCCGCTGAGTTGATCGCCTACTTGGAGGACTCTCGACCTGTTAATCAAGACCTGTGGGCATGAAACGCAGTGTCCTTAGGCAAATAGATGTTAGTACAAATAATGTACCGAGTATGTAAGGCACATAAATAAGTACGTAAAAGACATAGATAAAATGTAAATCAAGAAATAATTATGGTGTCATGCATATGTGTATAAAAGTCATGTCGTGCATAGGTACATGTGTTCATGACATCATCAAGCCTCTGAGGGCATCCCATCATATCATCTCGGCCACTGTGGGCAAAATCCATCAACGTATACCAGCTGATCAAGTGGTGGTGCATATATAATGTCGTAACCTTTTCACATATCCTATATCCCATACACACACACACATATGCGTATATAATGTCATCTGGTCATGGGTCAATGTATATGTATAAATGAATGCAATGCATGAAAAGTACGTCAACAAAATCTTTCGGAATGTCATAAGACCATTATGCCTTTGAGTAATATCATGAAGTAAACTTTTTCAACTTACGTATTTTTCTAAGACCCATGAAAAGATGATAAAATAATAGAACACAGGGGAATTCAAGAACATAGGCACCTCTAATACTTCTAAGAATAGAGTCATTTATGGAAGTTGTGCATTTGCTCGTTTCATTTGTGACGTATAGATCATGCCAAAAGAAATAAGAGATAGCCTTATCATACCTGGAGTAGGGAAAAATTCGTATGATATTCTTAGAAAAGGTTGCACCGTATTCCTTTAGAATTGCAAAATCTCACGTTGCTACGATGCTAAGAAATCTTGTTGGAATTGTTTTGTTTCAAGATTGATATCCGTTCTTGTTGGAGTGTAATCTTCCATTCCTGAAATTGTTTGGAATTAGGAAGAAGCTTATAACCAATGAAGACCACAATCCAAACATTTAAAGTCTTGGTATCTTGTACGTAAGTGTCATTTGCATGACACTTAAATGCCACCTTTCAATTTGTAACGCGAGTCATTCCAACCTGCATGGGGGGTTGCCACCTCATGCCCTTCATCTTTATCCAATATAATTCCTTAATTAATTGGGTAATATCTCATTATCCAATAATTAACCAATCACCCTCATAATTAAGAATTATCTCAAATTACTTAAAATACTACTCACTTTTAACATAACTAGCTATGTCACGAACCCAGTTTACCCTCCGTGAACTGTCGTGACGGCACCTAATCTCTATGACTAGGTAAGCCTAACAAGTGCGGAAATAAAATTGAAACTTGCGGAAATATAAATAAAGGAAAACCAAGAATAACCAAAAAGGGAAGCAATATATAGAAATACGCTCGGCATATACATCACGACATCTCAAACTTCTACGACACATTCCCAAAACCCGGAAACTCACGGGAACACAAGCTAGAAGAAATACAGTAAAGTGCTCTAATCTCCAGAATGTCTACATAAACAGTAATATAGAAAGGCTAACACTACAGGATAGAATAAAGATAGAGACTCCTTGGTCTGCGGACATGGCAGATGTACCTCGAAGTCTCCGTAAGATCTCCTTGCCTTAAGGGTGATAAGCCTGGGTAGAGGTACTTGGATCTATACATGAAAAACATGTGCAGAAAGGGGCATGAGTACACCACAGCGGTTCTCAGTAAGTGCCAAGCCTAACCTCGGTCGGGTAGTGATGAGGAAGGTCAGGGCCCTACTAAGGTAAATAATAATAAACATGACAGGATAGGATAAATAGTATAAATGAGAATCTACAGTAAGAATCTATACAGTATGATAAGAGTACAATAACGGAACAGAAATAAAGGCATAACACAAGGAAAACACCGCTCACAACAAGGATAATAACTGGGGATCTCTTGGTATCCCGATGATCTCTTGGTATCCTTAATATATACTATAGGGATCTCTTGGTATACCGGGGATCTCTTGGTATCCTCAATAAATACACTAGGGATCTCTTGGTATCCCGAGGATCTCTTGGTATCCTCAATAAACACTCAAGGGATCTCTTGGTGTCCCGAGGATCTCTTGGTATCCTCAATATATATGCTAGGGATCTCTTTGTATCCTGCACCTCAGTCCAGATCATAAATATGTGCAGGGGATCTCCCGGGATGCCGTCCCGTAGTCCCAAATTGAAACACACAACAGCAGCTCAAGAATATCAAAATAAATACTAAGTTCGAAACAAGTAAACAGTTAATTCTAGCCTAACATGCTTCACGTAACACAATTAAGGTAGTTTAAGCAAATAGGCAATTAAGTCAACTAAGCATGCTTTTCTAAACTAACACAGGCTAAGTTTGCAAGTAGAACAAAAACAGGTAAGAAAGAAACTCAGTTTAAATACTTAAAGTAAAACAGAAGTTTCAACAATCAGCTCAAGTACGCGCTCGTCACCTCACGTACAAGGCATTTCAACTATCAAATATCATATCCTAAGGGGAAGGCCCCCCACACAAAGTTAGACAAGCCACTTACCTCGAACTGGCTCAAAATCAACTCGAAACCACACTTTTCCCAGGAGTATCCGACTCCAAATGGCCCAAATCTATTCTATTTAATTGCATATTGTAAATAACACCTCAAGTAACTGATTCTATAATTAAAGTCTAAACTAATACGCAAAATTATGTAAAATGACCAAAACGCCCCTCGATCCCACATCTCGGAATCGAGTAAAATTTACATTTTCAGAAACCACGTACTCTCACGAGTCTATACATAACAAGAACACTGAAATCAGAGTCCAAATGATCCCTCAAATCTTCATTTAAAGGTCTCTTAAACTCAAGCCCGAATTACCCATTTTTCCCAAATTTCTCACCATTATTTAAGTCTTTAATCATATATAAACGAGTTATAAAGCCAAGAACGTTACCTCAAGTGATTCCCCTTTGTTTTCCCCAAAAATCCCTCTTAGAAGCTTCAAAACCGGATGAAAATGGTGGAAGAATGGCTCAATTTCGCAAAGGCAACTATTTATATGTCCTGCCCAGCGATTACCGCATTTGCAGCCCTGGAACCGTATCTGCGGTCCCGCTTCTGTAGACAAAACATTGTATCTGCGACTCTCACTAAAATGCCAGCTTCCGCATCTGCGGACCTTTAACCGCAGGAGCGGTTCCGCTTCTGCGAGCCTCACACCGCATCTGCGGTTTCTGAAGAATCGACCCAAAGCCGCTTCTGCGGCACCGCATCTGTGGTCCCCAAGCCACAGATGCAAAAATACCAGAAGCAGCAATGCTACAGCTATTGCAACACTTCTTCAACCTTCCCGTCAACCATCCGAAATCACCCCGAGGCCCCCGGGACCTCAACCAAAAGCACCAATATCACCTAATACCTTATTCAAACTTGTACCAATCCTTAAAACCTAAAACAACCTCGAAACCTCAAATTAATCAAGGATTTAAGTCTAAGAACTCCAAATTTTCCTCAAAATACGCTTTCGATCAAAAACCCAACCAAACCATCTCCGAATAACCTAAAATTTTGCACACACATCCCAAATGATATGACGGAACTACTAAAACTCTCGGAATTCCATTTCGACCCTCGGATCAAATTCTCACTATCGGACCGGAAACTTCAAAAACTCAACTTTCGGCATTTCAAGCCTAAAGTAGCTGCGTACCTCTAAAACATACTCTGAACACGCTCCCCGCCCCGAAATCACCTAACGGAGCTAACGGAACAATCGGATTTCCATTCCGAGGCTGTCTTCACACTGTTCCGACTATAGTCAATTTTCCAACACTTAAGCTCTCATTTAGGGACTAAGTGTCCCAAAACTCTCCGAAACTTAAAACCGAACATCCCGACAATTCAAATTAGTAGAATTAAACTTGGGGGAAAGCAGTTAATAGGGGATCGGGGCATTAATTCATAAGATGACCGGCCGGGTTGTCACATCCTCCTACACTTAAACATTTGTTCATCCTTGAACGAGCATAGAGACATACCTGAAGTAGTGAAAAGATGAGGGTAACGGCTGCGCATATCCTGCTCGGTCTCCCAGGTCGCCTCCTCGACCGACTGACCTCGCCACTAAACCTTCACTGATGCAATGTTCTTTGACCTTAGCTTTCTGACCTGCCTGTCCAATATCGCCACTGGCTCCTCAACATAAGATAGATCCTTGTCCAACTGGACTGAACTGAAATCCAACATGTGCGACAGATCACCGTGATACCTCCGGAGCATCGAAACATGAAATACCATATGAACTCCTGCCAAGCTGGGAGGTAAGGCAAGCTCATAAGCAACCTCCCCAACATGCCTCAATATCTCAAAAGGGCCAATAAACCTCGGACTCAACTTCCCTTTCTTCTCAAATCTCATAACGCCCTTCATAGGTGAAACCCGAAACAGAACCAGCTCTCCTACCATATAGGAAACATCACGAATCTTCCAGTCCGTGTAACTCTTCTGTTTGGACTGGGCTGTACGGAGTCTATCCTGAATCACCTTAACCTTCTCCAAAGCATCCTAAACTAAATCTGTGCCCAATAGTCTAGCCTCACCCGGCTCAAACCAACCCACCGGGGATCTACACTGCCTACCATATAAAGCCTCATACGGTGCCATCTGAATGCTGGACTGATAGCTGTTGTTGTAAGCAAACTCCGCCAGTGGCAATAATTGATCCCAAGACCCTCCAAATTCAATCACACATGTACGGAGCATATCCTCAAGAATCTGAATAGTGCGCTCGGACTATCCGCCTGTCTAAGGGTGAAATAATGTACTCAACTCTACCCGAGTACCTAACTCATACTGAACGGCCCTCCAAAACTGTGATGTAAACTGAGTACCTCTATTTGAAATAATGGAAACTGGAATACCATGCAGACGAACAATCTCCCGAATATAAATGTCTGCCAACTGCTCCGAAGAATAAGTCGTACACACAGGAATAAAATGAGCGGACTTGGTCAGTCGATCCATAATCACCCAAATAGCATCAAACTTCTTCAAAGTTTGTGGGAGTCCAACTACAAAGTCCATGGTGATCCGCTCCCACTTCCACTCTGGAATCTCTATCTGTTGAAGCAACCCACCCGGTCTTTGGTGCTCATACTTCACCTGCTGGCAGTTCAGACACCGAGCTACAAATCCAACTATATCTTTCTTCATCCGCCTCCACCAATAGTGCTGCTTCAAATCTTGATACATCTTCACGGCACCCGGATGGATGGAATACCGTGAACTATGGGCCTCCTCTAGAATCAACTCTCGTAGCCCATCAACATTGGGTACACAAATCCGACCCTGCATCCTCAATACCCCATCATCTTCAATAGTCACATCCTTAGCATCATTGTGCTGAACCTTGTCCTTGAGGACAAGCAAATGAGGGTCATCATACTGTCACTCCCTGATACGATCAAATAAGGAAGACCGAGAAACCACGCAAGCTAGAACCCGACTGGGCTAAGAAAGATCCAATCTCACAAACTGTCTAGCTAAGGCCTGAATATCCATCGCCATAGGCCTCTCTGATGCTGGTAAATAAGCCAAACTCCCCAAACTCTCTGCTCGGCGACTCAAAGCATCAGCTACCACATTGGCCTTGCTCGGGTGATACAAAATAGTAATATCATAGTCCTTTAGCAACTCTAACACCTCCTCTGGTGCAAATTTAGATCCTTTTGCTTGAATAGGTGCTTCAAGCTCCGATGGTCAGTATAAATATCATAGGGAACCCCATATAAATAATGGCGCCAAATCTTCAAGGCATGAACAATGGAAGCTAACTCAAGGTCGTGAACAGGGTAGTTCTTCTCATGTATCTTCAATTGTCTGGACGTGTAGGCAATCACCCTACCGTCCTGCATCAACACCGCACCGAGGCCAACCCTTGAGGCATCACAATAGACTGTATAAGACTCCGAACCTATAGGCAGTATCAAAATTGGTTGTAGTCAAAACTGTCTTGAGCTTCTGAAAGCTCGCCTCACACTCCTCTGTCCACTGAAATGGAGCACCCTTCTGAGTCAACCTAGTCATAGGGGCAGCGATCGATGAAAACCCCTCCACAAAACAACGGTAGTAGCCCGCCAAGCTAAGGAAACTGCGGATCTTTGTAGCTGAGGATGGTCTGGGCCAACTCTACACGGCCTCTATCTTCTTTGGATCCACCCGAATACCCTCACTCGATACCACGTGCCTAATAAATGCCACTGAATCCAACCAAAACTCACATTTCGAGAACTTAGCATATAACTTCTTCTCTCTCAGAATCTGAAGCACAGTCCTCAGGTGCTGCTCATGATCTTCCCGACTTCGGGAATACACCAGAATGTCATCAATAAAGACAATGACAAACGAGTCAAGATATGGCCGGAACATACGGTGCATCAAATGCATAAAGGCTGCTGGGGCATTGGCCAGCCCAAATGACATAACAAGGAACTCGTAATGACCATACCGAGTCCTGAGAGTAGTCTTTGGGATGTTTGGCTCCCGAATCTTCAACTGATGGTAACCTGAGCGCAAATCAATTTTAGAAAACACTTGTGCACCTTGAAGCTAGTCAAACAGATCATCAATATGAGGCAAAGGATAACGGTTCTTCACTGTAACCTTGTTCAACTGGCGATAATCAATACACATGCGCATAGAACCATTTTTTTTTCTTCAAAAACAAAATAGGAGCACCCCAAGGTGAAACACTAGGCCGAATAAAACCCTTATCAAGCAATTCCTGTAACTGATCTTTCAACTCCTTCAACTTAGGAGAAGCCATACGATACGTAGGGATAGAAATGGATTGACTTCCCGGCAACAAATTAATGCCAAAATCAATATCTCTATCAGGCAGCATGCCTGGAAGATCAGCTGGAAATACATCGGGAAAATCTTGTACTACGGGGACTGAATCAACCGAAGGCGTATCGATACTGACATCTCTCACATAAGCTAGATACGTGTCACACCCCTTCTCAATCATACGTTGAGCCTTAAGGAAAGAAATAACTCTACTAGAAGTGTAATCTAAGGTACCTCTCCACTCAACACGTGGTACACCTAGCATAGCCAGCGTCACGGTTTTGGCGTGACAATCAAAAATAGCATAATGGGGCGACAACCAGTCCATGCCCAAGATAATGTCAAAATCAACCATGCTGAGTAACATTAGATCGGCGTTGGTATCAAAACCACTAAGAGCAACCAAACACGACAGATAAATGCGGTCCACAACACGAGAATCTCCTACAAGAGTAGAAACATAAACAGGGGAACTCAAGGAATCTCGGGATACACCTAAATGCGGAGAAACATAAGAAGACACATAAGAGTAAATGGAGCCTGGATCGAATAGAACTGATGCATCTCTATGACAAACCAGTATAATACCTGTGATGATAGAATTGGAGGCAACAGCCTCAGTACGGGCAGGAAGGGCATAGTATCTGGCCTGGCCTCCCCCTCGAAGGCGACCTCTACTTCCCCGACCTCCACCTCTAGCTGGCTGAGCAAGTGGGGGAGCAACTGGAGCTGTAACCATAGCCTAAGAACTCTAGGGGGCACAGTGTGGCTGAGAAGTCTGTGGAGGTGAAACTCTCCCAAGTCTAGGGCAATCCCTCACCACATGACATGTGTCACCATACTCAAAACAAGCTCTAGAAGGATGTGGTAGCTATGATTGGCTTGGGCTAGGTCTGTTGGACTGACCTTTGAAAACACCTCACGCAGGAGGTGCGCTAGAAACCGGAGGTGCATAATAAGGCTCCTAAGGCCTAGGAGGAGCTGGAGCACTGTTGGCTGCTGGAAGAGTTGAATGAACGGGGCGACTTATATAACCCCTACCATGACGACCTGAAGCTGGGGAACGAGCACTTGAGAAATGGCCCAACTCTCGAGACCTCTTGGCCTCCCTCTCCTCCTTTTCCCTAGCATGCATACCCTCAATCCTCCTAGCAATGCTCACCACCTGCTGATAAGAAATATCCATCTCCAACTCACGAGACATGCTAGACGTAATGCTGGGAATAAGCCCCTCAATAAATCGGTGAACCCACTCGCGAACAGTAGCAACCAAGGCTGGTGCATGCCTAGCCAAACTAGTGTAACGGACAGCATAATCTGAAACAGTCATAGCACCGAGGCGCAAATGCTCAAACTCTATGCGTCATGCATCCCTAAGGCTCTGAGGAATATACTCTCTCAATAACATATTCGAAAACTGAGCCCAAGTCAGTAAAGCAGCCTCATCTGGACTGTCTAACTCATAGGTGTGCCACCAATCATAGGCGGCTCCTCGCAGCTGGAAAGTAGTGAAAGAAACCCCGCTCGATACTAAGATACCCATAGTACGGAGAATGTAGTAACACTCATCAAGAAATCCCAGAGCATCCTCCGATGCTAGACCACTAAACTCAGGAGGCTTGTACCTCTTGAACCTCTCAAGCCTCAGCTGCTCCTACTCGGAAGCCGCTACCATGCCCTTGGGCTGAACTGGCACTACAGGCGGTACAAGAATAATCTCACGGGCCTACTCAACATGCACTCGCTGCTCAGGAGTGCGGGCGGTAGGAGTCTATGCTCCTCCCTCGGCCTGGATGTAGCTGTAGCAAGGGGAAGCAACCCTGCCTGAGCCAAAGTGGTGTACATGCTCATGAATTGTGCTAGAGTCTCTTGAAGGGCTGGAGTAGTAGTAGTAGTAGTAGGCGTATCAGGCGCCTGGACTCCAGCTGGATTTGCTGGTGGTACCTCGGCGGTAGCTCATGCAGGTGCTCTCGCTGCACCACGTACGCATCCTCGGCCTCTACCCTGGCCCTAACCTCTGATGGCGGCAGTAGGGGGCGCGAGTGCCTAATCATCTCGAATAGCACGTGTCCTCACCATCTGTGAGAGAATTGAAAACAGAAGTTTAGAATTGTGGTGTCAAAATATTGCACGACAAGGAAATCAAAACAAGGGGAAATTTTCCTAACGGTTACATAGCCTCTCGTAGATAAGTACAAACGTCTCCGTACCGATCAGCGAGACTCTAAGAAATCGGCTTGTATTCTGTGACTCCTATGAACCTAGAGCTCTGATACCAACTTGTCACAACCCCAGTTCGCCCTCCGTGAACTGTCGTGACGGCACCTAGTCTCTATGACTAGGTAAGCCTAACAAGTACGGAAATAAAATTGAAACTTACGGAAATATAAATAAAGGAAAACCAAGAATAACCAAAAAGGGAAGCAATATATAGAAAGTCACTCGGCATATACATCACGACATCTCAAACTTCTACGACACATTCCCAAAACCCGGAAACTCACGGGAACACAAGCTAGAAGAAATATAGTAAAGTGCTCTAATCTCCAGAATGTCTACATCAATAGTAAGATAGAAAAGATAACACTACAGGATAGAATAAAGATAGAGACTCTTTGGTCTGTGGACGCGGCAGATGTACCTCGAAGTCTCCGAAAGATCTCCTTGCCTCAAGGATGATAAGCCTGGGTAGAGGTACCTGGATCTGTACATGAAAAACATGCGCAGAAAGGGGCATGAGTACACCATAGTAGTACTCAGCAAGTGTCAAGCCTAACCTCAGTCGGGTAGTGACAAGGAAGGTCAGGGCCCTACTGAGGTAAATAATAATAAACATGACAGGATAAGATAAACAATATAAATGAGAATCTATAGTAAGAATCTATACAGTATGATAAGAGTACAATAACGGAACAGAAATAACGGCATAACACAAGGAAAAATACCGCTCACAACAAGGATAATATCCGGGGATCTCTTGGTATCTCGAGGATCTCTTGGTATCCTTAATATATACAATAGGGATCTCTTGGTATCCTGAGGATCTCTTGGTATCCTCAATAAATACACTAGGGATCTCTTAGTATCCTCAATAAACACATAAGGGATCTCTTAGTATCCCGAGGATCTCTTGTTATCCTCAATAAATATACTAGGGATCTCTTGGTATCCCAAGTATCTCTTGGTATCCTCAATATATATGCCAGGGATCTCTTGGTATCCTGCACCTCAGTCCAGATCATAAATACGTGCAGGGGATCTCCTAGGATGCCATCCCATAGTCCCAAATTAAAACACACAGCAGCAACTCAAGAATATCAAAATAAATACTAAGTTCGAAACAAGTAAACAGTTAATTCTAGCCTAGCATGCTTCACGTAATGCAATTAAGGCAGTTTAAGCAAATAGGCAATTAAGTCAACTAAGCATGCTTTTCTAAACTAACACAGGCTAAGTTTGCAAGTAGAACAAAAATAGGTAAGAAAGAAACTCAGTTTAAATACTTAAAGTAAAACTGGATTTTCAACAATCAGCTCAAGTACGCACTCGTCACCTCACGTACAAGGCATTTCAACTATCAAATATCATATCGTAAGGTTAGACAAGCCACTTACCTCGAACCGGCTCAAAATCAACTTGTAACCACACTTTTGCCACGAGTATCCGACTTCAAATGGACAAATCTATTCAATTCAATTGCATATTGTAAATAACACCTCAAGTAACTAATTCTACAATTAAAGTCTAATCCAATGCGCGAAATTATGTAAAATGACCAAAATGCCCCTCGGGCCCATGTCTCGGAATCGAGTGAATTTACATTTTCAGGAATCGCATACTCTCACGAGTCTATACATAACAATAACACTGAAATCGGAGTCCAAATGACCCCTCAAATCTTCATTTAAAGGTCTCTTAAACTCAAGCCCTAATGACCCATTTTTCCCAAATTTCTCACCATTATTTAAGTCTTTAATAATATGAAAACAAGTTATAAAGCCAAGAACGTTACCTACAAGTGATTCCCCTTTGTTTTCCCCAAAAATCCCTCTTAGAAGCTTCAAACCCGGATGAAAATGGTGGAGGAATGGCTCAATTTCGCAAAGGCAACTATTTATATGTCTTGCCCAGTGATTACCGCATTTGCAGCCCTGGGACCGCATCTGCGGTCACGCTTCTGCGGACAAAACTGCATCTGCGACTCTCACTAAAATGCTAGCTTCCGCATCTGCGGCCTTTAACTTCAGGAGCAGTTTCGCTTCTGCGAGCCTCACACCCCATCTGCGGTTTCTGAAGAATCGACCCAAAGCCGCTTCTACGGTCCTTTAGCACTTCTGCGGCGTCGCATCTACAGTCCCCAAGCCGCAGATGCAAAAATACCAGAAGCAGCAGCTACACCTGCTGTAACATTTTTTCAACCTTCACGTCAACCATCCGAAATCACCCCGAGGCCCCGGGACCTTAACCAAAAGCACCAATATCACCTAATACCTTATTCAAACTTGTACCAATCCTTAAAACGCCTAAAACAACATCAAACCCTCGGATTAATCAAGGATTTAAGCCTAAGAACTCCAAATTTTCCTCAAAATACGCTTTCGATCAAAAACCCAACCAAACCATCTCCGAATAACTTGAAATTGTGCATGCATACCCCAAATGACATGACGGAACTACTGAAACTCTCGGAATCCTATTCCGACCCTTAGACCAAAATCTCACTATCGGACCGGAAACTTCAAAAACTCAACTTTCGGCATTTGAAGCCTAAATTAGCTACGTACCTCCAAAACATACTCCGAACACGCTCCCCACCCCAAAATCACCCAACGAAGCTAACGGAACCATCGGTTTTCCATTCCGAGGCCGTCTTTACAGTGTTTCGACTACGGTCAATTTTCCAACACTTAATCTCTCATTTAGGGACTAAGTGTCCCAAACTCTCCGAAACTTAAAACCAAACATCCCGGTAATTTAGATTAGTAGAATTAAACTTGGGGGAAAGCAGTTAATAAGGGATCGGGGCGTTAATTCTTAAGACGACCAGCCGGGTCATCACAACATCTTACTATCATGGTCATGTAGTACCTTGTATGGCACTAGTCCATAAATACCGGGTATTATTTTATCCCAAATTGCCAAGTTTGACGAAAATTCATTTTCTTCGATTTGCCTATCCTCTCACCTTATCGAATTTACTCATAACTTATTTGAAATAGCATAATGTTTATATAAATAATCTTGTCCTTTAATTGAGGTCAATTATCTTATGACAATTCCATGTATATTACTTCAGGGTGTAACATTGTCGTAATATAATACTGCAAGGCATAATATCGACGTAATATTGCGGGACGTAACATCATTCCCCCTTTGGAACATTAGTCCTTGAATGCTGATTGATGCACTTATGATTCTCATAACCCATAGCTCTTGCGAATTCCTTAATACCCTTCTTGCCATTTAGGAAACTGTGCTTTGAATAAATCCAAAGGCCAAGGCATTCCCCCCTTTAAGCCTCTTTCTTATACCATGACTTGTAGTCGGAATCCTTCTAATCTTGTAACGGTTGCTACCTTCTATCATGCAGCCTGTACAATTCAAATTTTGCATATGTGCCTATGCGACGCTTCTCTCCTCCTTCCTCCAGCTCTTAGACAATCTCTAGGCCTCACTTTGTGTACATATACAAAATTATGTCAAGCTATCCCTTTGGGCGTCATTAGTTTTACTACATCTAAGTAGGCCATACTATACCATAACTCTTACTTCGATTTAATGTTACTGGGGTATGCAACCAAACTCCAGGTTACTCTCTCGTTGTTTATCATGTATGTATAAATTTAAGTCCTTTAATGCTTCCTCATTACTATTCATCTTAAAAATAACGACCTACTCCCATCTCATATTTTTTAATCCTTATCCATCCATTGTTGATTCACCTTAATATTGATCTACACTCTACCACTGATAACTTGAAACCTCTTACGTAATCACTAGGGCTTACGTTGAATCGTGGAACATTTAAAGTGATTTTCTTCATCCACCTGGGGGCGATACGATACTATAATTTCATAATCGTATTTCATAGCATCCCAATGTGATTTACCTTACGTGGGTATTTTAATCCTGCACAATTCATGAAATCATTACTCAACCGAAGGCCCAAACATCATCCTTTATCAATCACAATCACATCCTCATTGCACTACCAGGGCAGCATTCCATCTCTTCTAAGTGCTACTAGTCTTAGACTTCTTTGAGTTCATTCGGGCTATATTAAACTTCCTACAACCATTAGCTCCCTTGTTTTCGTGGGCTTAATCTCGAAGACTTATCCATTCTCGTCACCTTCTCACTTGCCATTTCTTATTCTTACTCCTATCTTTCTAAAACCTTGTCGTCCTATCATACTTTAGCTTACGACCAATTTCCTTATGCCTTTCTAGAACATCAAGCGAGACATCATATCGTCCCTAACTCAATTCTCTTGACTAGGCCTCTCGATACCTAGACTATAGGCTGGAAGATATGCTACTGATGATGCCGCTATTATTCCTAGATACTGAATCCCAGCATTTCTAGCCTTTTCCAAAGTATGGACAATTCACAACCTTCCACATTTGCGTATTGCGTATGTTGTTCACCTTTACCTTACTTACCTTAAAATCTTGCATCACATCTTGTATCCCTTTCATGACCTTTCTTCCACATAGGTATAATTCACATCCATAACTTGAAGCTTTATTATAATACTTGAACCTGTGGTGCATACATAATCCGGTGGGAGCTTTATACTAACTTCTTATGAGGCTGGTACTCTTCAGTTGGCTTCATCGTAGAGCCATTATAAAATATGGCTATTGTACTATCTCTTTTATACCTCTGCTATTTAAGAGTGATCCTGAGGTCTATAATTCTCTTGGTCCACTCTTATTTTACTTAGTAGATGTAACTCTTTAATTTTCTCTTCTTTCTAATCAACCTTTTTTGTAGACTTTAGCTATCTTCCGATCTGCGGTTCCTAGTATTAGTTATTACTTTAGCCTTTCATAGGCGCTGAGGGATATTATGTTAAAATCTTTTAACAATTCAATATTTCGTGTATGACCTAGGCTCAATTCTTTCTTTTAATGTATACCAGAATCTTCTACGGCTGCATATGTTGCAGGTATAATACTCCAAACTCTTAAGAGCATTCATAACGTCACCAACTCGGGATTATTGATTGAATAATTCCTTTCGTTCCTTCTTAGCTTTCTTTAACGTAAGCTATTACATTTCTGGTCTTCCTGCTCCCTTGTTGTCCGCATACGTAGCTTATCAAAGTTCTCATTCATGCAGAGTTTTCGTGCAACTCATATGATCTCGAATATTACTTTTAATTTTACTTCTCATTCATGAGCCACGGCAGGTGCCACTTTCCTTTAGAGTGCTTACATTAATGTTGTTATGAGACTGTTGTTACACGACCATTTCCTCTTTAGGTTATTGTGCTTAGGTTGCAGCCTTCTTCCTTATTTCCTCAGCTAGTCTTTTGTTGTAGTACTTAGAGAGAACCCTTGACTCTTGTAAAGCTGTGAGCTTATTACGAAGCTTTTGATGTCATTACTTGCCTATAATCATCCGTAGTTGCTTACCTCCATGCCCTTGTGCTTGTAGGGTTGCTCCTGAACTGATATTTTGACTGTCTTCCCAGTGGCACTTTCTTTTATCCCCGTAACACTCATAGGGTCATGACACTAACTCGACTCCTATTTGAATATATCTCAAGTATTATAATGACATTATTGCGGGGCTGAATTCCCCATGTTGGGGTTTATTGCATTTATCTTGCATGATCTGCTGATTTGTCTGTAACCCAAATACCAGTTGTCATGGTGCCTATCACATTATTAGGCAAGTCGGACCAATTATAACCCACAACCCATTTTAATTTTAAATAAATCATTTGATAACACGGTTTAATTACCAATTATCATAATAAGTGTTTAAAATAGAAAAATAGATATGCGGAAGTCAACAAGACATAGAAACTACACAGCCCACACTGATCTGGTGTCATAAGTCTAGAGCCTCTAATACAAGTCTGAACAACCTACTACATAGATAGTCTAGGAATGCGGAAAAGTAATAAGATAGAAGGGAGAAATCAGGGATACGGACGCCATGCAGCTACCTCGAAATACCCGACAATTGCTGAACGATTGAAAAGCTCTCACTCGGCCTCTGGGGCACCTGGATCTGCACGGAAGGTGCATGGAGTAATATGAGTACTCCAACCCAGGGAGTAATACAGATAAATAATGACTGAAAGTAAGAAAACACGTATACACAGGGTATTCTATAATGAAGCAATTAAATAGGTAATTTGTAAGCAGTAAACCAATGAAAAGCAAAATAAAGTACTTCTACAACAAATAAACAGGTAATTGACAGACAGTTATGATAAAGTAAACACATAGAAGTTTGCCCCTCGGGCACAGTATCAACAAATTTCGCCCCTCGGACTAAATCTCACATCACAATGGGTACCCGCGCTCACTGGGGGTGTGCAGACTCCGGGAGGGGCCCCTTACGGCCCAAGCGCAATATCAAGCCATCTCGTGGCATCAAATCTAGGCCCTCGACCTTATATCAATCAAGCCACCTCGTGGCGTATATATGTATCTCAGGCCCTCGACCTCATATCAGTATCAGTGTTCCTTACAATATAGGCCCTCGGCCTTACTCAGTCCAAAAAAATATCACAAGCCCCTCGGGCTATAGTAAAACAGTGTTTTCAGCCCAAACATCATTTAAAATATCATTTAAGTCTTGAAAACTGAGAAAAAATGGCTAAATAGTAAAAACAGTGGGAAAATATCATGATTGAGTTCAAGTAAAAAGTGAAAACAGTGAGGAAATATCACTAAATAGCCCCGAAGGGTTCAAATAGTTGGCACTAGGCCCAATTATGGCATTCAGCCCAAATAATAATGACACCACATAGTTTACAATCAAATACGCGGTAAAATCATCAATCGGGATAGACCAAATCACAATCCCCAATAGTATATGACCCCACGCTCATTATCAAGCGCGTGCCTCACCTCAATATAGCACTACGATGTGCAAATCTGGGGTTTCAAACCCTCAAGACATCATTTACAATCATTACTTACCTCGAACCGGCTAACTCTCTAGCTCGTGACGCCTTTGCCCCTCGAATCAGCCTCCACGTGCGTCAAATCTAACCAAAATCAGAACGAATACGTCATAATATGCTAAGGGAACAAAGCCCAAGTGAAAACAATCGAAAAATACCAAAAACCCCGAAATTAGCAAAACCCGAGCCCCGGGCCCACTCCTTGAAACTCAGAAATTTTCACATTATTAGATTCCTCGTCTCCCCACGAGTTCATACATATCAAAAACACAAGAATCAGAGCTCAAATAACCTCTCAAATCCTCAATTTAAGCCCTTTTTAAACTCAAGCCCTAAACATCCATTTTTAGTCCTTTAATTCCTTAAATTTCAGTCCCAATCCATTAAATATTACCATAGAAGTGTGTTTTAGGTCCAAAATCCTTACCTCAACGAAGTTCTCTTGAAATCTCCCTTCAAAATCACCCAAAAGCTCTCAATCCGAAGTTAAAATGGTTAAACTCTTCAAAAATCGCGAAGAAAAAATATATATACATTCTGCCCAGGGGTTTTCGCATCTGCGAGCCCTCCACTGCTTCTGCGGTACCGCATTTGCAGTCACAAGTCCGCTTCTGCGGAACTCACTTAACCAACCCAAATCCACTCCTGCGATCGCCCTTCCGCATCTGCTATTTCGTAGATGCAGTCCAAAACTCCGCTTCTGCGGTTCCTGACCCTCAGCCCAAATCTCGCATCTGCGGCCTTCTTCCTCGCATGTGCGGCACCGCACCTACGATCCCTAAGCCGCAGGTGCGAAAACACCAGAAGCAGCAATTTTCTGAAATCTCTTAAGTCCCAATTCTTCCCATTAACCATACGGAATCACCCCGAGGCCCCCGGGACCTCAACCAAAAGCACAAACATGGCCCAATACCTTATTCAAACTTTCTCCAATTATCAAAATACCTAAAACAACATCAAATTACCCAAAACTCATCGAATTCAAGCCTAAGTTTCTAAAATCTTCTGAAATACGCTTTTGATAAAAAACCCAACCAAACCACGTCCGAATAACCTGAAATTTTGCACACACATGCCAAATGACACAATGAAGCTACTGAAACTCTCGGAGTTCTATTTCGACCCTTATATCAAAATCTCACCTATCAACCGAAAATCGCCAAAATATCAACTTTGCCAATTCAAGCCTAATTCTACTTCGAACCTCCAAAACCAATTCCGATCATGCTCCAAAGCCATAAATCACCTCTTGAAGCTAACTGAACCATTGGAACTCACATCCGATCTCTCTAATACATAAGTCAACATCCGGTTGACTTTTCCAACTTAAACCTTCTTAAAAGTGACTAAGTGTCTCATTTCTTACCAAATCCTCTCCGAACTCAAATTGATCAATACGATCACATAAAACACGTATAACGAAGCATAAAGAAGCAGAAATAGGGGAAACGGAGCAGTAACTCATGAGACTACTAGCCGGATCGTCACATAACTCATCGGTAACCTCTTGTTTAGCCATAACTAGGCTCTTCCTGAATCAACTACCAACTACTCGTTGGATCATTCTCATATCAATGTTCCGCGTAATCTTTATTGGGTTATTTCCTTTGTCTTAACTTATATCTTGCACTAGCTCTTTATTTATCAATAACATCCTGGGCAGGAACCCCTTACTTTCTTTCCTTAGCATCGTGCTTGCTTAATGTTCTGGAATCGTAGCATATACGTTGGAGCTGAATAAGTGTAATCTCATTCCTTTTTTGTTTTTTATACCGCATTCTTGCTTTATCATTTCATGATTACTAGAACTATTTAATTCTGACTTTATACCATACCACTCTATATTCTCTCCTTTAGGGAAGTACTAAGATTTAGATCTACAATGATCTATCTATAGATGTTTTACCTTTTTATCTTTGTCGTCCTTTCACATCATTGATAATCCTTACTCGCCTTGTGGTAATCCTTTTGTACCAAGGATACCAAATTTCCTTACTTACGAGGGAAGCGCTTAGTGTAACTGGCACCTATAGTCCCTTAAGCTTAACTTTGCTCACATTACTTACTTTAAGGGAAGCGTCTTCCTGAATGACCATTCTCCGAATTGCTCATGAATCTTCTTATGTGGTCCATTCTATTATCGTCGGAACGCAATCTGAAATTCTCATAATGCTGAATATTATCAAATCACTTAGCCCCTAATTCATGTTTAGTTTATCTTGTTCACCAGCTCATACTGAAATTCATGATTTTTATTAATCATGTTTAGCACATTTGCAATATCTTTCAAAAATATTAGCAAACAATCCATCCACCATTTTGGGCCACTCTAACCCTAGCCGGATCCTGATATCCGTCCTTCTTTTATACTACTTCTGTTAACCCTCATAAGGCATAACTGGAATGGGTGTGACCAATCGTACATACCTCTGTTACTATTGAAGGTAACTCAAAATGCTTATATCTCCCTTCCTGAATGGTAAATAATGATAATCTTTATTAACTAGGTATCTCGTACCCTTCTTCATCTTGCTTCTTTTACTTTTTGAAACTTGTATTTATCTTCTGAATCTCTCATTCTCTTTCACCATAAAGGTGGATAAATATTTTGCCTTAAAGTTCCTTATCGAAAGGCTTACACGTCTTAGTATACACATGATCTACTGAATACCTCATAAGCTATACCTCATAAGGTAGATACATCATAAGCATGATGCAAAAATTTAGTTCCTCTGACTCAACTCTTCCACATCTATATCTCTTACCAATCGTCTCTCTGGATATAGGCATCGTTGTATTACGAATAAGATAGAGTTTAGGAAATTGAGTTCTTACAACTGAGCTCTACCACACGATCTTGAGTAAAAAGAAAGAATGACAGTCCTAAATGCCCTTTAGCCTCCTGCTTATAAGTGTGGTGCACAACACACCCATAAACAAGACTCTACTAGACACAGCTTGTAGACTCACTAGGATATAACTACTCTGATACCACTTTTGTCACGACCCAAACCAATGGGCTGCGACGGGCAATCGGTACCTTACTCAACCAAGTACTAACATAATATATCTTTTGATGGCATACTACCATAGATAACTGAGTCGGAAGGCTGTTGTGAGATAAGTAGAATACAACATGTGATACCAACTTATACATAAGACATACGGGCCTATAAGACCAAATAACCACTCGTATACTAAACATAGGCCGACAAGGCCGTACAATCTTTTACGTACATGACATCTGTCTACAATCCTCTAAAGATACATAATTGTCATAAAGGTCGGGACAGAGCCCCACCATACCGAACAATACACATCTAAATTATATTGACCAAACAAGCAACTCTGGAGTAAATGGAGTGCACCAACATCTTCCGTTGAGCTGATCGCCTACTTGGAGGACTCTCGACCTGTCTATCGAGACTTGCGGGCATGAAACGCAGCATCCCCAGGCAAAAGGGACGTCAGTACAAATAATGTACCGAGTATGTAAGGCACATAAATAAGTACGTAAAAGACATGGATGAAATATAGAGTAAATGACTCAATCTGTAAGTCTGGATAACTCTGTAAATCAAGAAATAATTATGGTGTCATGCATATGTGTATAAAAGTCATGTCGTGCATAGGTACATGTGTTCATGACATCATCAAGCCTCTGAGGGCATCCCATCATATCATCTCGGCCACTATGAGTAAAATTATCAACGTATACCAGCTGATCAGGTGGTGGTGCGTATATAACGCCGTAACCTTTTCCCATATCCCATATACATATAATATACATATATATGCGTATATAATGTCATCTGGTCATGGGTCAATGTATATGTATAAATGAATGCAATGCATGAAAAGTACGTCAACAAAATCTTTCGGAATATCATAAGACCATTATGCCTTTGAGTAATATCATGAAGTAAACTTTTTCAACTTACGTATTTTTCTAAGACCCATGAAAAGATGATAAAATAATAGAACACAAGGGAATTCAAGAACATAGGCACCTCTAATACTTCTAAGAATAGAGTCATTTATGGAAGTTGTGCACTTGCTCGTTTTATTTGTGACGTATAGATCATGCCAAAAGAAATAAGAGATAGCCTTATCATACCTGGAGTAGGGAAAAATCTGTATGATATTCTTGGAAAAAGTTGCATCGTATTCCCTTAGAATCGCAAAATCTCATGTTGCTATGGTGCTAAGAAATCTTGTTGGAATTGTTTTGTTTCAAGATTGATATCCGTTCTTGTTGGAATGTAATCTTCCATTCTTGAAATTGTTTGGAATTAAGAAGAAGCTTATAACCAATGAAGACCACAATCCAAACATTTAAAGTCTTGGTAGCTTGTACGTAAGTGTCATTTGCATGATACTTAAATGCCACCTTTCAATTTGTAATGTTAGTCGTTCCAATTTGCATGGGGGATGCCACCTCATGCCCTTCATCTCTATTCAATATAATTCCTTAATTAATTGGATAATATCTCATTATCTAATAATTAACCAATCACCCATATAATTAAGAATTATCTCAAATTACTTAAAATACTACTCACTTTTAACATACCTTGTACATCTCACTATCATGGTCATGTAGTACCTTGTATAACACTGGTCCATAAATACCGGATCACCGTATTTTATCCCAAATTGCCAAGCTTTGATGAAAATTCATTTTCTTCAATTTGCTTACCCTCTCACCTTCACGAATTTACTCCAAATAAATTCACTTGTTTGAAATATCATAATGTTTATTATCTCCAAATAATCTTGTCCTTGAACTGAGGTCAATTATCTTATGACAATTCCACGTATAATACTACAGTGTGCAACATCATCATAATATAATACTGCAAGGCGTAATATTGCGGGGCGTAACATTCCAGAAATCATTTCGATATTTTGTTGCTGCTAACTTTCTATTTCTGTTTTTCTTGTTACAGAATTTTACTGTTTTTATTATTTATTACAGTAATACAGATTTCTTGTTACATAAATTTTACTGTTTTTATTATTTATTATAGTAATACAGATTTACTAACAAAAGTTGGCTCATGAGAGAGGATTTCCCAACCACCGGCCTATTCCCCAACTAATGTAGGACTTTAACACGCTCTAACACAGCAAATAAAGGTTATCAACTAACCTTAACAAAATCAAACTGTACGACTGCAAAAGCAATATATATTTTGTGTGATGAAGTCGAATCTTGATCCTCATGAGAGAAGACTAAAAGAAGACAGCTCTTTGCGATCAAACACTATTTACTTACACATTATTAACCAATTAAATTGATACAATTAGCAATGATGTTTGACTTCTAGCAGTACAAAGTTAAATGCACATGATTTCACGGTATTCTAAAAGGTGTGGGGACGGGAAATTGTCACGACCCGGACTTCCCACCCTCGGGAGTCGTGATGACACCTACTAGTATAAGTTAGGCAAGCCAATTATTTTACCCTTTTCATTTTTAATCCATTAACAATTATAAATTAACATTTATAAATAGCGGAAATTAATAAATAGCGGAAATTAATAAATTAACCATAACCAAAGCAGCAAGAAATCAAAATAAACAGGCAATAAGTGCACGGCATCACCCTTCGTGCTTTTACTCTCAATCCTCACAAGTGCAATCAAATAATAAAATTTTCACGACACCACCCTTCGTGCTTTATCTCTCTTCCTCACCATATAAATATTATAAATGTGCATGGCATCACCCTTCGTGCTTTATCTCTCTTCCTCACCATATGCATCAATATCAATAAAAATGTACACGACATCACTCTTTGTGCTTTATCACTCTTTCCTCACCAAATGCATAAATATGAATGTGCACGGCATCACCCTTCACGCTTTATCACTCTTTACTCACCCAAACAATAGCAACAACAATATCCCGGCAAGGGAACCAACAACAAGAGTAAACGCATCCCGACAAGGGAATCAACAGTAAGAAATAAGTACGTTCCGGCAAGGGAATCAACTATAACCAAACTTGTGCCAACACTTAACTTCACAATCAAAACCTCTACTGGAGCCAATGCTCAACAATAAACAAATACCACAAGTTAATCATAGGTCTTACTCAACACGGAGAATCAATAATTTAGGCAATTCTAGTACTTTTTAAGAAATACAATAATTACAATTTAAGACTCACGGGCATGCTTGACACTGACGTATAGATACTCATCACCACACCTATACGTCGTATACTACACTAGCACATAGCAAATAAGGCACAATACTTATTCCCTCAAGCTAAGGTTAGATCAAACACTTACCTCAAACTTCCACGGCCAACTCAAGCCTCAAACACCACTTTTCCTTTAGAATTCGCCTCCAAATTACTTGTATCTAGTCCAAATTAATTTAACAATATCAATAAATGCTAAAGAACTCATACCCAATGCTTAATTATAGGTTTTCTATCATTTTCCCCAAAAAGTCAAAAATCGACCTCGGACCCGCTTGGTCAAAACTTGAGGTCCGAACCAAAACTCGATCACCCATTCACCCACGAGCTCAAATATGCAATTAGTTTCGAAATTCAACCCCAAAACGAGGTCTAAATTCCAACTATTCAAAAAGCCCTAACTCTACCCCAATTTCTAATTTCTACCACAAAAACCCTAGATTTTTGGAAGAAGATTGATGAAATGCAATGAGAAATCGAAAGAAAAAGGTTTAGAATCATATACCAATGTTTTAGGGAAGAACTTGTCTCTTGAAAATCGCCTCAATGCTCTCTAGTTTTGAAAATATGAAGTAAATGGGTTATGCCCGTTTTTGCTACTACTTTAAAAATGATTGGGCAGGACTTCATCGCGTTCGCGATGGGCCTGTCGCGTTCGCGATGAGTCAGGCCTAGATGGCTATCGCGTTCGCGTTCAAAGGCTCGCGTTTGGGGAGCTTCAGCTCCTCAAGCCTTCGCATTCACAGTCAGGTGGCCGCGTTCGCGTAGAACAATTTGAAATCCCTCCCCCGGGCCACTAACCCTACGCATTCGCAAGAGCCTACATGCGTTCGTGAAGGGTAACTCCCCCCACAGCTTCGCGTTCGCGTCCTGAGCTCTGTGTTCGTGAAGAACAAACTGGCACCTGAGGAAACTTGCCTTACGCGTTCGCGAGTGAAGCCACGCGAACACGAAGAACAAAATCTCTATGCACCTGAGACATCAAAACCTACAACTTTTCTAAGTGTAAAAACATCCCGAAACCTATCCAAAACTCACCCGAGCCCTCGGGGTTCCAAACCAAACATGCATACTAACTCAAAAACATCATATGGACTTACTCGTGCGATCAAATCACCAATTTAACACCTTTAACAATGAATTTAGCATCAAAATCAAAGAAAAATCTCATGAACTTTTAAGTTCCATTTTTAACAACCGAGGGTCCGATTCACGTCATTTCAAGTCCTTTTCTTACCAAATTTTACAGGCTCAACCTAAATACTATATAAGACCTATACCAAGTTCCGGAACCAAGATACGGGCCTGATACCATCAATTTCAAATACATTCAAATTTCCAAAAACTCTTAAAATTTCAATTAAACAATTTTCTTCAAATTCATTTCTCGGGCTTGGGACCTCGGAATTCGATTCCGGGCATAGGCCCAAGTCCCATATTTTCTACAGACCCTTCGGAACCATCAAATTATGAGTCTGAATCCATTTACCCAAAATATTGACCGAAGTCAACTTAAATTCAATTTTAAAGGCCAAATTAGCGTTTTCATCAAATTTCCACATAAAAGCGTTTCGGATATACGTCCGGACCATGCACGCAAATTGAGGTGAGATAAAAGGAGGATTTTAAGTCCTCGAGATACAGAATTGACCCAAAAATCAAGTAATGACCTTTTGGGTCATCACAGGATTTTTTTTATCTGAGATACCCCATGGGTTACGCCTATTAACAAAATCAACTCCCTTAAAGATTTTGCTGCCAAGATTGTGAGAATAGGCAAGGGGTATAATGTATCAGAGAAGCTAGGAACTCTATAGACCAAACCTTTTTCAACTTTCTAAAGTGTGATTTCAAGCCGCTTATCAATCAGACTGAAAATTTCAGAAGAATGCTGCCTCTAAGTCCCAATATTTTTTATAGGGATTTTATCTGTCCCTATGTCTCCAGGATTTTATTAACTATTTTCATGTCTTTCCAAAAATGAATTCGAAATTCTAGGTTGGGATGAGTCAAACATGATTGTAGCCATGTTTCGGAGAGTGTTCACCTAGGCTGCTTCTTAAAAGCTAAGGTGAGAGTATTTTGTGAATGAGCAAAATAAAGGGATGATCAAGCCCAGTAGTGTCTAGGCATAACATTATCCCTTGCGAAGCACTTATGAGCATCTCATTCCTTGCGAAGGAAAAAAGAGTTCCTGCTTGGCATATGCTGGGTGGTATAAAAGAAATATACCATTTTATAACTACATCTAATCATCTTAGTTTACCATGCCATAATTATATCCAATCATCTTAGTACTAATGTGTCACAACAGGTTGAGTACCACGATAAAATTGCTACGGCGGGGAATGACAAGTCATACTTTATGTTTTTTATGATGATGGTCTCTGGACCAACTTGCTCACATCTCGACTATTCTACTTACCTATTACTTCACACAGTGACGGATTCAGGATTTTAAAGTCATGAGTGTTGATCGATAAAAATTCCAAAAAAAAAGAAAAAATGAGTTTAATTGTGAGTGCTCACTCATTATTTATATACATATTTTTATAATTGCTTATGCAAATTTACTATACATGGTCAAAAATAATAGGTGCTTAAGCACCCACCAATGCCAATGTGGATCCGCCACTGACCTCACATCATCACATATACCGTATAATTCTGCCCATCAAGACTTAGGTAGATTGAAAGAAATCACCTAGTGCTCCTGAATTTGAACCTGAGACCTCATGATTCTATTTCAATTTTATTAACCATTAATACACACCTTTGGCTACGAGAACTGATACTCTATGTTGCCACCAACAAGCTGCTGCAGAAACAAATGAACACTTATTTTTTCTCTAAAAGCAGTAGAACACTGTCCCGAGAGCTCTATTTACCTCATTTGTTTTTTAAGATAAGACGTCTGAATCTAAATACACATCTGAATATCACGATGTGTATCAAGATCTGAATACTAAATAATTAAGATTGTTTGATTTTTAACATCTGAATGTATAAAATTTATCTTTATTTGAAAATTAATAAACATAAAATTCAAATAAAATACTAACTAATCTAGTATTTTATCAATAAAATATATATTGTTTTAAAATATGATAGTTGTTGGTGGTGATGGCTAACAGGTGAATGCTGACTAGAGGCGGTAGTTGGTGGTAATTTTAGTTGATGATGGTGGTTCATGCTAGTAGCTAGTGATTGGTAATGGTGACGATTATAATTGAGGATGGTGGTGGGTGGTGATAGTTAATAATAGCGAGTGGTGGTAGTAGTTGTGACTGAGGAAGGTGGTTGGTAGGTGGTGGTAGGTTATAATGATGGACAGTACCGGCTGTGATTGTTGATGGTGATGGGGTGGTCAGTTGTGGTAGTTGAGGTGGATGGGTGTTGATTGTGAGTGAGAATGATAGTGGTCGGAGTGGTGAGGATACTGGGTGGTGATGGTCAATAATGGTGGGTGGGTGGTGATGGTCGATAATGGTGACGGCTATGATTGAGGATGATGATGGCGTGATGGTGGTGGTGGTGGTTGAGTATGGTGGTGGTGGTGGCATGGTGGTAGTTGATAATGGTAGGCAGTGGCGGCAGTTAATAATGAATATGTGATAGCATCTTAATGAAATTAAGTCTCTGTTATAGATCTTAATTATACAGACCTATTCAGATCCATTAAGTAGTTGTGAAGTAAAAAAATAAACACACTTAATGATTAAGATCTGAGTAATTTAAATTCAGACTTTAAAACAAGCACACTTAAAAACAAACGCACTTAATGTCTGAGATATGAATGTTTAAGATTCAAACCTCCATTAAGTGCAAACAAATAAGGCTTAGTGTGATGTGAGAAAAAACAATGGTGTTTAATGGTTCTTTACTCCCATCAAATTAGAAAATATGCACAGATCACAGAAATCAGACGTCTAAAGCAAAACTAAATGCAGAACTTCTCTTTTCAACACAGTACATAATTTGAGAGGCCTTAGTATGGAATTAGAACAGTAGATGGAAATTAGCCAACAAGAAATTATTACGAGGCCTCTTGTTTTGAATATATCTCGTAAGATTACGTGATTTTGAAGTATAGAGGAATTTAACATCTATAAGGTAGACCTTCGTGGTTTTACGTGAAACTCTTTGATATATAGATTGCAAAAGACTAAAATATATAATACAAGTATCTAAAACTTTTGGCAACGAGAAATGCATCACTTATCACACACACTGTCTCTATATATATAGAGAAATAGAGAGAGAATAGAACATCAAACATATTGTAATTCTGCCTTAAAATTTCCAACTTAAATCATACTTGAGAAAAGACTTCTTTCCAGAAAAATAAATCAGAGAACTAAATTTGAAGTATTTGGAATCTATCCTAAAAAAGTAGATTAATAAACTTCACAAATCACAAGGGAATGAGCGCATTCAATTTGCAATAGAGATAATTAACTGCATCACCAATCTAATAAAGAAAGAATTGTGTCATCCTTCTTAAGCCCCCTTCTTGCTAGCTCCCCGCTTTTCAGTTCCTTGGGTTTCCAGCTTAACTTTATCCAATCATATCTGTAGGTTTTTACTTCTTTTAATTGACTATGCCAAGTTTTGCTCCCATGAGAAGAAGAATGACTAGAATTCTCTATATACATTAAATGATCGATGACATGTAATCATTTCGACAATTGACGGTAGGTTGAGTTTCCTAGGGTGACAACTCTATAGCAAAGCATCCAAAAAAGCTGGACACTCTCTAGACAAATCTATGTCTACATCTAAAACGTCCACTTGCGGGTAAGTATCCACTTGCGGGATAGCAACTCTATGATGCAGGTTCAACACTTCCTATTTGTTTTCAATGCATTCATCAAACTGAAGGGAAACCTGGGACGAAGAGGTCGACTTCGATAGAAATTTCCTCAACTTACAAAACCATGCATAATTTGAATAGTGGGAGCAATGAAGAACAAGTTCTGAGTGCCCAATTGGCTGGACTCTTTTCCAATTTTAAGTTCTGGAATTTGATATCCCATATACTCAAGTGCCACCAAATTTGGGGCATCAATCTCCCCAATTGCCTTCACACTACTAATTTTTTCTTTTTAAATTTAGCAAAACCTTTTTTTTTAAAATCTCAAAATGTTGAGGGCCCTAGAATAAAACTAGTCTAAAAAGAAGGAAAAAAAAAAGGAAGAGAGAAATTGGAAAATTTAATTGCTGTCCCATTTTGACTGTTGACATTCTAGATAACTCTTACCGAGTGAATACCCGGAGGTAGTTGGCAAAATGAATACGATGGTATTCAGTATTCACACACTGGCCACCTACCACTCAACAGGTCAGAGAAGTCAGTCCATTTCTCCAATAAAAACACACTGATTTCACTCTTATCTGGCCATTTCCAACTCCTCAGTATCACAGACATATTGGACTTCTCTCTTCCTCTCGTACTCTCTCTAGCCATTCAAGGGGTTCCCTGAGGTAAATTCATTTCTCTTTCTCTTTTTCTTCTTCAAAAATTTCTGCATCAGTATTTTACGTCATGATCTTATTCTGAATATATATTTATTAATTTTTCCTATTTATGTGAGTATTCGATGTTTGACTTTTGACTATTTATTCGATTCATTTTTGCTTGATTTTCACGCTGATCGGTATCACTAGGCTAACTTTGGATTTGATCCTGATACTGTTCGTATCTCTTTATGATGAAATGTTGGATTCAACTTCTGATATAGCAGATCTAGAGTGTTCTGTAACTTTCTTTTTTTTACCGTGTCGTGTCTGCGGTATGAGCTAATTTTTCTGTGGTTAATGATTGTTGAATAAACGTAGGTGTATTAAGATTTCACCTTGAGAAGATTCTGTCTCTGATGTGTGGCGGTCTAACTAATTAGAATTTGGTTACTCTGATTTAAGAGGAGTATTTGCCTTTTCGAGCGTGTGATTGTCTGCCGGAGTTTAGGAGTGACGCACAGGCATTTCTTGTAAAAAAGATTGTATGTAAAATAGTGGGGGAACCAGAAATTGATATGAAAAAAATATAAGTGTGTCACCTGGGACTTGAACCTTTGACATAAAGCAATTTTTGAACCCTCTTTACCACTGCAATAGAGTCTTTCCTTATATCAAGGGGATTTTAATAGTTAATATATAAAAATTCAATTTTTGCCCTATCTGTACAAACTCTGTTGCCTCGCTTTAGTGACATCCCTACGTAAAACTTATCACCTGCCAGTTGCGCGCAATTATATCCTGCTGCAAATATATGTTTACTGCCTTTATTTTATGGCTCTTGGATTAGAAAACAGTTTCTTTTTTTTCCTTTTGGTCTAGCTCTGTTTTGCGCGAGTATTTGGATTATGAAAGAATTGTTTTTTCTTTTTGGTTTTGGAGAGAATCGGAGTATTTTGTGAATATTCGGGGTAAATGATCCACTGTTTGGTGTTCTATAAAACAAAATTTGTGTTTTCTTTACTTTGTTTTATTTCCAACAAATAGTAGTTTTTTTTATAGTGGTGGTGTATGTTCCAGCTTGTGTGCACCTCGACTATTACACAGAGTACCGACTATCTTCCTCCGATATAGATATTGTGTAACTTTGCTCACAAATAGTTAGACAGATTAGGAAAAAATTACCTAGCATTTGTTTGTGTTTGTTGGGATTTGAGCCATCCACGTCATTGACTGTTATGTCACTCCTTGGGTGCTATTTCTGGAAAGATAATTTTGGCTTGTTTGGAATTGTAAACAAACATGTTGAAGTGTTCTTGAATTCCCTCTTTTAAATATTCAGGCTAATATGGTTGAGATGAAGAAATGGGATACCTCACATTTTGGATGTCACTTTATCTGATAGCTTGCTTTCGAAATGAAATGTATATTACCTGGCTTGTGACTGAAGTCTTGTTTAACTTATTGTCTGAACACAGTTTTCTATTTATAAGTTCAAACTTGTTTATGGGGTGTTGTCTGTCATCATATGAAGGAAGCTGCATATTAAACTATTGATGTGCTTTGTATTGGCTCTTATACGTGTTATCTTGATAACAGACTCTTGTATCATAATTTTCTAGATCACATACAAAAATGGTGAAGGCCGTTGCTGTCCTTAGTAGCAGTGAAGGTGTTAGCGGCACCATCTTCTTCACTCAAGATGGAGACGGTAAGTTTAACTTTAATGACAGTAAAATGGTTTATTACTGCACTTATCATGGGTGATCTCTAATTGATGAAATATATACAGCACCAACCACAGTTACTGGAAATGTCTCTGGCCTAAAACCCGGACTTCATGGCTTCCATGTCCACGCCCTTGGTGATACCACAAACGGCTGCATGTCAACGGGTAATTTTATCTACTGAAGAAGGGGACAGAGAAATTAATTCTAGACCATTTTTCATTTTGGATTTCTTCCCTGTAAACCTGCAGGACCACATTACAATCCTGCTGGTAAGGAGCATGGTGCTCCTGAAGATGAGGTGCGTCATGCTGGTGATCTTGGTAACATCACAGTTGGGGAAGATGGTACGCATTCCGTGTTTAATATATTGAACTGAACCTCATTGAAGTTATCCTTATTTTGTTTCAAATAAAAAATCTGCAATTAGAAGACTTTAATTATCTTCTATTGCCTAGTGGGTTTTGGTTCGACATGGTGTATAGTGGTAACCCCCTGCCTTTGGAAGTTCATTCCGCTGCAGTAAAGCTTCAGCCGTAATTTTATATCTTGAAAACTCAAGTATTTTGCACGATGAAGACAATAAATGCAGAGATGTCATTGCCTGCTCCCACACCAACCCCCCCACCCCACCCCCCCCCCCACCCAAAAAAAAAAATCCACCCCAAATTAGTTAGCATTGCTAATGATGCAATCGTTGCAAAAAATTTCAGGTACTGCATCTTTTACCATTACCGACAAGCAGGTAAATTTCTTTGTTGAATTCTAATCTTTAATCTTGTTCTACACTAGTTTCTGAAAATAATAAGCAACCCGAACTTTTGCAGATTCCTCTTGCTGGTCCACAATCCATCATTGGAAGAGCTGTGGTTGTTCACGCTGATCCTGATGATCTTGGAAAGGGTTAGTTTCCCAACTCCAGCATCTAATACTTATAATGAGCTAGTACGGCATATTTCTATTTAGTATAAGAGAAATGTGGAAGACAAAAGAGGCTGAAGAAGTAAGAGACAAAATACAACCTTGATCTTGATATTCAGATTTTGATTTAAGATTACGGCCAACCTTCAACACTAGTCCGTAGTTCTTGACATATGATTTACCTAAACTTTTACCTCATCGCTGGTCAAAATTGTATAGAAATATTATTCCCTTCATACATGTTACCTTCTCAAAGAAAAAAATATTATTCCCTTCATGTTTTTCTTAATGAGTCAATTTGGAAGATTCAGTGTAGTTAGAAAATATTACAGATCTGATAAAATAAGTCCAAATGTGATTATTTGTGTGATATGTTCTAGGTTAATTTTGAAGAAAGTGATTCATTTAAAGAAGTTTAGGCAAAGTGAAAAAAGGAGCTCTAATCTAACCATGACCACACTAGCAAGGATCCACTTTTATCTTTTGCCACATCTCCCCACAATCCATAAGATCTCATCTTTTTCTTCCTTCGATGGATTTGCCACTCTGTTTATTGAGCAGAAATAGAATGCCAGGTAATTGCTGTCTCGAAAATCAAGTGGGAGTTTGCATTCCTACGTGATGTTCAATCTCCTCAAAGAATTAGGATGTGATCTCTATACATGCCCTCTTGGAATGGATTGGTGTTACTTTATTTTTTAATGACAAAGAAATCCCTGAGGGCAGGTGGCACATGGTTCGTAATTCGGTGGTTAATCGGCCTGTGCTCTATCCATCTCCATTCAAATATCAGACCTTTACCTGTGCAGAGTTCGTACCCGTGATATGCCCCTAACCCACATATCACGTGTTGCGCTCTTACCACTAGTCCAAAGCCTTGGGGTCAGGGATGAATTGCTGTTATCCAAGTTTTATTTTGAACTTAAAAATCTTCTAATAGCTTGAAGGAAAGGTAGACTGAGTGAACTAATAAGGAGAATATATTACAATGATAAGTTATTGACTTCTCTTTTTGCCTATAGTTAAGTCGTTGCGAGGCTTTTGTTTTATCCCTTTAAAATTACTACTAAATAATTGGTGATTGAGGCTGGATTTGGAGCCATAGGTTAAACAATACTCTTTTCTTTTCCTTTTAATGTGTTTGTATACTCAGCGTGGTTGGAGCAAGGAAGCTGTGCCCCAGTTTGCGAAGTGTGAGATGACATGCAAATATTTGAAAAGGATGATCAGGATTACCAAATATCAACTTTTTTAGAAAATAGAATGTAGGGAAGTTGACTTTAGTTGCAAGTAACCCAAACGGGCATATGATGATATCATGAGATGAGGATTATGGATCTTTTTTGCTACAATTTGGTACGAAGCTCAGTATTTGCACACTAAAGAACCTGGTGCCTGGTGTAGGAACATCGAAAACCCTTTCATGGAATAAAAAGAGGATAGGGTTTAAATATAGTATACTTTTTGTAACATATTTATTACTTTTACTTAATTTGACATAAAATTTGCTTTTCTGCTGTTTTAGGAGGACACGAGCTCAGTAAAGCTACTGGAAATGCTGGTGGAAGGGTTGCTTGTGGTATGTATTAATTGTCTAGCGTCGTTTACCTTCTGGAACTATATTCATCTATGTGGCTCATTTGATTTTAGTCATTTTAACTATGCTTCATAGTTACATCGATCAACTGTTGATCGTGGGCTAAAGTCATTAGTTCTATCTGTATTTTTCCAAATGGTTATTTTAGGCTAGTTGTTTGCATAAGAGGTGCAAATAATTTAGAGAAAAGTTGTTGGCAATGTGTGCCAAGTCATAGGGGTAACCATGAACAAGCAAAATAGAAGCCTTCAAACTTAAGTTTAACATTAGCCAATGTGCTTTCAATTGGGCAACTTTGAATCATCTGCTTTGTCGAGAATGAAATAGAGAATAATATTGGCCATCCTGGCTTTGCCCTTAATTATGTTAGTACTTAGTAGTAACATCTGGTATTGTCACTCTTGTCAGGTATCATCGGCCTCCAGGGTTAATTACTCATGTGCCGTGAAGATTCTCAGCTACTAGTGGAGGGTATCTTGGAATAAGGTTTCGTTGGAGCTGCTGAGCTTTGTTCTCTGTGTTTTTATCATGTGATACCTTTTGTTTTTGAGTTGAACCAACCATACATGATGTAGCTCTGCTTTTCAGTGTGTCAGTTGTACTAGTTTTTGCCAACACAACATTAACCGTAATAAAACATAGTCCGTTAGCATTGCTGGTTTCTTAAATTTGAATGTTGTCATTTCAATTGAATGTTGTGAGATTGACCTATTCCAGTTACCATGTTTGTCAAAAAGGTCTCCTTTATTCTTTAGATTCTTCCTTGTTTAACTGCAGGGTGAACCAACATCTAAAATGATGTTTCACTGGCCGTCGTGGAATATGTTTGGATCAAGAATACTAGTCCATGAATCTGAAACCAAGAAAACGACAAAAGCACTTAGTAGTAGTTCTACCACTTGCCTTTTTCGTTCTCGTTTAACTTTATTTTTATGCTGATGCAAATCTATAGCCTGAAGATCTTTTGACCTAATATAGGTATACCAACAACTAATTTAGCTGGGACACTAATAAGTGTTAATTGCTCGAAGTAGAAGCTAGCTCGAGCTCGTTATTGATACTTGTAATATATATATATATATATATATATATATATATATATATATATATATATATATATATATATATATATATATATGCTAACCTACTACATAGTTATAGGGGGTTAGCATTGTATACATATTTGCTTTCCCTAAAAACCCATTGCACCATATCACCAATGAATAAATGAGGGATGTTTATGTCTTTCCACCATAAACTAAGCCTAGTTCCCATTTTCCCCTTTCTCAATTAAACGTTCCTCTCTCCATCTGCGAATAAAAGCTTGAGGCATCTGAATGTCTTACAAATTGTTTGTATTTTCTCATTTCTTTCTCATCTTAATTTAGATAGTCTCCATAGAAACTAAGATTTGAATTCTTTAGATTTAGTGTGAATATTTTGGATTTATATTTTCTGTCAAGATTTTTGGAGTAAAAAAAATGAAATAAACTAGCTCACAAGCATAAAACTGATCAACCTATTAAAGATAAACCACAATCGTTTTTCTTTAAAATACTTTATATACTTGAGCTAAATAATTTTCTTTCCTCTGTTTCCCAGCGCCTTTTTTTTGTTGCAATGGCTCCTGCATAATTTTTGCGTTGCAGTTTAACCGCAAATGAAGAGATGCACATATTCTAGACTATCTAAATTCCAAACACATATTATCTATGAATCCTAAATCCTAATCAACAAGTTCTCTTACAAAGAGAAAAGAAAAACAGAAGAGCGAGAATAGAAGGGACACCTCGACTAAAGAGGGAATAAAAGAGAATACAGAAGGGAGAATTGGGTTTAGATTATCATGAAAAAACAATAATCCCCCTCCTATTAATGTGTGGTTTGTTTATGGTTAGGTTTTTTTGGAAAGGCAGAATAGCCTAAGAGACACTCAGTCATCCACCTATAGAAAAAAACCCTCCTTTGTTCTTCAATTTTAAGAACTAACGTTTTGTGAACAACGTTATCTTCTCCCTGTTGTTAATTTTCTTTTTTGCCTTGCTTTGCTTTATTTTCGACGAAATCATTAGAGAAGCCAACTCCAGTAATTAAACTGCCCCCACTTGAAAAGGAAGAAGAATCATCACTTCAACAATCACCATCGCCGCCGCTCGAAGATGTCTTCGGATTCCTTCTCATTGTTGCGGCACAATTCGCTTTAACATTAATCTCAATTTCAATATCCGGTTTGTGAGTTCCTAACTGTAGCACGACGGTTTCCATTTGTGATTCTGGCGCATCACTGTTTAATTGTGGGAAGGTGATAAAAATGAGGGATGATGGAATAAAAAGGAGATGGCTAGAAAGGGAGTCACAATGGGAAAGGGAAGGGATGAAGAAGATGGGAAAAGGGGAAGACTGCTGAAGGGGAGGGCAAAGAATATTGACGGGAAAAAGGGTTGGGGGAGGAACAAAAGACGAATTGGGGGTTGGGGAGGGGGGATTTTTTAATTCCTTTTCCTTTTCTTTTTTATGTTATATTTTTCTTTTGATTTTATTATTATTTAAACAAAAATAATTGTTCTTCACTCGCTTTTAGAAGCGTGTATTCACACACTTTATCATACTCATTAAAATAAATACCACATAAGCTTGGTCAACGGTCAGAAGTGTTTAAAATATAAGTTTTGACTAAGTTGAGGTGTCTAGATGAAAACTTATGAAGTATGGGGACCGGAATGTCAAAACGGTGTAAGTGCAAGCAAATATGTATGCAATGCTAACCTACTATAATTGTGTGTGTATATATATATATATATATATATATATATATATATATATATATATATATATATACAATTAATTGAATGTCTGGCCTAGCCACTTTGCATCTAACTAATCACTTTACAACAAACTAGTCATTTTACATAATTAGGTAATCTCAATAAGAACTATAAAAGAGGTTAATTATGACTAGATGAACTGTGCAATATGTTTATCTTATACAGGTATTACTATGAAAAAGATCTGCAAGTTGGTCTGTAGTTCCCACATGATGTAGTGAAATCGGCCCCTCATGTAGCTTGCTTCTCACAAAGTGATAGCCAACTTCTATATGTTTAGTTCTCTCATGGAACACATGGTTCCTGGCTATGTGCATGGCAGACCGACTATCACAAAATACTGCAATGGGCTTGAGAAAACGAGCCGTGAGTTCTTCAAACAATCCACTAAGCCACACCAATTCTCCTACTAGCTTCCTCAATACTCTGTTTTCTGCTTCTGCAGAGGACAATGAACTAGTGTCTTGCTTCTTGAACTTCCAACTAGCTTGTCTGCTACCCATCAACACAAGGTAACCATTTACAGATTTTTTGGAGTCTGAGCATGCTGCCCAATCAGAGTCACAATAGGCTCTGATTGTATAGTCTAGATCCTTAGACAAGAATATGCCTAAGGTGGGATCCCCTTTTAAGTATCTGAGCAGATGAAAGACTACTTTTAGCTGAGGTTCTTTGGGGTCATCCATGAATTTTCTCAAGTGATGCACACTGTAAGCTATGTCTAGTTTGGTGAGGAAATTAAACTTTCCTACCAATTTTCTGTAGTAAATGGGATCTGTAAATATTTCTCCTTCCTTAGATTTGAGCTTCGCAGTGGGATCTAGTGGAGAACTGAAGTTGCTATAATCCATGCACTGGTATTCCTTCAACAGGTCAAGAGTGAACTTTCTCTAGGATATTATTACACCATCATCTTCGTAAAGAACTTCCAGTCCCAAGAAGTAGTGTAACCTCCACAGATCCTTTATTTTGAAGCTGTTGTTCAAGAATGCTTTTAAATCTTCAATCTCCACAGTGTCAGTCCATGTGACTATAATATCATCTACATACACTTCTATATAAACATATGAGTGCTCAATTTTCTTTTAAAATAAAGAATAGTCATACATTGAATGTGTATAACCCATTGAGCATAAAGCCTCTGTACCGATCCGGTTGATCGTTTTGAGCTCTAACGCGTCGTTCGACAGTTTGAGGCTATGAGTAACTTCACTTGAGGCATTATGACTTGCACACATGGCCAGAATTGAGTTTCAGGAAGTTTGGAAAGAAAATTCTCATTTCGGAAGCTTTAAGTTGAAACAATTGACAAGGGTTTGAGTTTTGAGTAAACGACATCGGAATCGGGATTTGAAGATTCCAACAAGTTCGTATGATGATTTTGGATTTGGGCGTATGTCCGGATCGGGTTTTGGATAACCCGTGAGCATTTCGACGCCTATTGTGAAAGTTGGCATTTTGAAAAAATTTCATAAATTTGGGTTGCAGTGCATTTTAATGTTATCGATGTCCGTTTGGTATTTCGAGCCTGGGGATAGCTTCGTATGGTGATTTGATATTGAGAGCGCATCCGGAAGTGGATTCGGAGATCCATAGGTTATTTGGCGAAAGTTAGAAATTTGAAGGTTTTTGAGAAATTTGACCGGAAGTGGAATTTTTGATATCGGGGTCGGATTCCAATTCCGGAAGTTAGATTAGGTCCGCAATGTCGAATGTGACTTGTGTGCAAAATTTGAGGTCAATCAGACGTGATTTGATAAGTTTCGACATCGAATGTAGCAGTTTGAAGTTCTAAAGTTCATTAAGCTTGAATTTGGGTGCCATTTATGATTTTGATGTTGTTTGATGTGATTTGAGGCCTCGAGCAGGTCCGTGTTATGTTATGGGACTGGTTTGTGTGATTGGACGGGGCCCCGGGGGCCTCGGGTGTGTTTCGGGGTGATTTCGAATCATTTCGGGCTGTTTTGCAATAGCTGATACTGGTGTCTGGTATTGTTCTTCGCGTTCGCGAAGAAGGATTTGGCTTCAGGGACTTTGTTCTTCACATTCGCGAAGAGATCCTCGCGTTCGCGAAGAGGGAAATCTCTGTTGCACAAGTCTGACTTCAGATGCTCATATCTCGCAATCTGTAAAAAATTTGGAGATGATCCAAAAATAGAGTTGTAGCCCTTTATGTCTAATTTTAAGAAAAGTAAACCATTTAGCATTTGGATTTGGGTACAAAAAGTTATGGCTGGTATACTACAGGCTGTCCGGGAAGATGAAGAAGAAATTTGTATTGCACAAGGCTGATTTTGGCGGCTTTTATCTCGAAATCTATAAGGAATTGGGAGATAGCCAAAACACAAAATTTGTAGATCTTGGTGTCTAATTTTCAAAAAGTTAAACTATTTGTCATTTGGATTTTTTTACAAAAAGGTATGACTATACTAGAGGCTATCTGAGAAGAGTTTGGGAATGGCTTTCGAGAATTTTGTTCATCGCGAACGCGATGAGAGGCCTGCGAATGCGAAGAAGGGTTGGCTGGCAGTGTATAAGTTTGCAAAAATAGGTTTGGCTTATTTCATCTTATTTCCTCCATGGGAGATGACCTAGGAGCGATTTTGGAGCTCCATCTTCATCATCTATGTCAAGGTAAGTGATTCCCACCTATTGCAAGTTAATTACTTAGATTATATCTCTGTGAGCACGTGATTTTTGTTTTCGCGACAATCACTCCAAAAGAAACAAAAAATAATAGCAATTGGTCTTGCTGTACAATTTTTTGGATTTTACGTGGCATTTTTGTTAGTTATTTGTGATCTTGTCCATTTTTATTTTTATCAAACAAAATACAAAAAAAAATGTGTCGTATGTAGTTGAACCATAATCCGGTTATTAAAAGGAAAATCACAAAATATGCATCTTTTGTCCTATTTGTTGCCTTGGTGTGATTTTACCTATTTTAAATATTTTAATATGTGTGTAATAATTGCATTAAGTGTTAATTAATGGGGTTTAATTTTATTTAATTAGGAAAATAAAAGAAAAGGGTGCAAATTGGTTTAAAATCGGATTGGGCCCGTTTTCATTTTTAAATCTGAGGCCCAAAAGCATGCCGGTCCAAGCAGCCCATCTCCCAGGCCACCAAAACGACGTAGTTTGACACAAAAACTACGTCGTTTCAAGGCCAACCCATCTCGGCCATCGAACCAAATTGATCTAACGGTCCAGATCTCTCACCCATAACCCCATTACCCGACCCATTACTCGAACCAACCCTGACCCCAATACTAAACCAAACGACACCATTTGGATTGGCCTTTGGATCCAGGCCGTTGATCTCGAGTGATCTAACGGCCAAGACCCAACCATCCACCCCGTATAAAAGCCTCCATATCGTACCCTGCCCCCTATCCAAGTTAATTTAGCTATAGGATAATTAATCATGTTCGGATATATTATTTCATCATCCTCGATTTTGTTTATAATTTCTAGTAATGTTCCTTTCAGTAAATGTGCGTCTCAATCTAGCATTTAATATGGTATGCCTCTTTTAAGCTTGTAACGAGTTAGGCTTTTCCCTCATTTATTTTTAGAAAACAAAAAAAAAAGAAATGTAGTCATGCTAAGGTTATCCTTTTTAAAAAATAATAAGACGAGCCTCGTCAAATAAAAATGCAAGTTGCGGGGCCCTCAATAAGCGATCATAATTAATATTTAGAATTTGGGATGGACTGTTTAGTGAATTTTGCTGCCTTGCCCGAAGATAATAACGCGTTAGACTCTTTAGGCGCGAATTAATTAAATTACATTCTTAAATTCGGGTGCGCATTTATGTGACCCAAATTCAAATCTCAACGGAGTAGAAATGTGTTAACAACTACGGGTGCATTGATTGTGACGTGGTTTGAGATGCATTTTCACGACGTTGCAATTTTATAAAAAATAAATGATAACAATAAAAGCGGTTTAAACTTAATAAAAGCACATAAGTCACAACATGTATTTAAATCAGATATTTAGCCATTATAACAATTTAAGCGACCGTGCTAGAACCACGGGATTCGAGGGTGCCTAACACCTTCCCTCGGGTCAACAGAATTCCTTACTTAGAATTTCTGGTTCGCAGACTTCATTTGGAAAGTCGAAAATTTCCTCGATTTGGGATTCAAGATAAACCGGTGACTTGGGACACCAAGAGCCAAACCTTTCCCAAGTGGCGACTCTGAATTACATAAATAATCCCATTTCGAATATTGTCACTTAAATTGGAAAAACTCCCTCGCGCATTTACCCTTCGGGGCGGGCGCGCAAAAAGGAGGTGTGACAGCTCTGGCGACTCTGCTGAGGATTTTAACCCAGAACCACTGGTTCAGGGTTCAAGAATTCGAGCTTAGAATAATTGTTATATTTGGCTTTATTATCTGATCTTTATTACATGTTTTGGCATGACGTGCTAAATGTTGTTTCTTTTTACCGCTTTGATATTATCTG
Source organism: Nicotiana tabacum (assembly GCF_000715075.1). Taxonomy (NCBI): domain Eukaryota; kingdom Viridiplantae; phylum Streptophyta; class Magnoliopsida; order Solanales; family Solanaceae; genus Nicotiana; species Nicotiana tabacum. The sequence goes on from NC_134086.1 coordinate 47,885,660, forward strand.
AACTGTATATAAACTATGCCGAAACCCTTATCTTCTTACCTCCGGGGAGAAGCTCGCTGGTCGAGACTCCCTATTCTGTTAGTATACCTGAAATAAGAAAGAGGTTGGAATAGATACCGAGATTCAGATTGGAAATCAAAAATCTAGTAATTCAAGTTGTCCGCTCGGGTACACAGTTTAGAACATATACCCAGGTTATAAACCTAGTATAACGAAACCCCATGCCGGATCCCTAGTAGGAACGCTTATTTGCATCATGTTGCATTTGACATAGGGGACTCAACACAGGGGTTGGGTCCGTCTAGGACAGGCAACCTGAAATGAAAAGACCATCCTGCGGCATCCCGTTTGTTTTGCGCATTCATTTGCTTCAGATCCGCATGCTGACCGGTTTCCAAAAAAAAACCCTAAAAAAAGGGAAGAAAATAACAGCGTAGGGAGATAATTACTTATTTTGGAAAAATAAAACCAATGTCCAAATAGTGTCAAAACCTCGCCGAAATTTTCTTTAAAAAAATGAAAACAAAATTTGTCTTTTAGTTTGATTTATTAAAAATCCAAAAAAGGGTATTTGTTTGAAATAAAAAAAAAGGGAAAATTCAAAATTCAAAATTCAAATTTTTTTTCTTTTGAAGTATCTTTTTCATAAATGCATACTAGTAGTCCAAATACTTCCTTAAGAATATTTTCTTTATCTCTTTTTTAAAAGAAAAAAAATATATATAAAAATCCAAAAAAAAAAATATATTCTTGTTTTTTCTTTAAAAATTGTATTCCAAAAAAGGGTTTAATTGATTTACTCTATTCACGATATACCGAACTACGCCGGTTTGATTCTCAACGTATGTGAGATACGTAGGCAACCCCCATCAGGTTCAACCCCACCTTTTGGTAAGATAGCCAAAACCAATAAACAAAAAAAATGTGTCAAAATAAGTCAGGGTGATGCTGTTTTGTCATAAATAGCCGAATGTTCCCAAAAGGGACGCCGGAAGGCTGACTTTGCATAAACGGCCACTTTTGGGTCATGTTTGGGATTTTGTCCAGTTGACCCACACAACCCTAAAATCTTCATCCCCGAAGTGCTGAAAGGCCGTGTTCGAAAATCTGATCTTTTTTGAAAATAGTCAAAACATTTTTTTTAAAAGTCACCTTAACAAATGTGCAGGATGAGCACGATGCAAAATGAACACTTTTCGATAATGACTAAAATCCCTGTCAAGTTACGGCTATGGTGGAATGATCTAGGTGCTGAAGAGCAAGATGAGGTCAAGAAATGTCTGAAAGGTCTCGTGGGTTTATTGGAAATCCAGCCTCGGGGAGATATCATAAGAGCTTTGGTCACCTACTGGGACCCGACACACAATGTTTTCCATTTCTCTGATTTTGAACTCACCCCGACTCTAGAAGAAATGGCTGGGTACATCGGAAATGCTGAACTTCCGTTAAGGCAAAAATACCTGGTCGCCCCAAGAGTTGTCACGGTACATCGATTCCTAGATTCACTAAAAATACCCAGGACGGTCCGCAACCCAGATTTGGCCGCCAGGTTTTGTAATTCATGCTTCATATACGACAGATATGGTCATGTAGGAGGATTCAACAATCCGATTAACAAGCTATGCAGCAAAGGTAGTCGTCAGAAGTGGGACAAGCACAGACGGGTGGCTTTTATGATAACATTTTTGGGCCTTTTAGTATTTCCAAGGAAAGATGGGAATATTGATCTGAAAATATCCGGGGTAGTCAGTGTTTTGCTCACTCAAAACGATAGCACTCTCGTGCCTATGGTGGTATCTGATATCTTTCGAGCTCTCACAGCTTGGTTGGCCAAACAGTCATCATGTGGTCGTATTGGACCATTGTGCGCTTGAATCGTAACTAAGGTCGTTGTGGACCCTCGACTCGATATCTTTAGCAATCCTTGAGTGTGTGTGGTGAGAATTCGATTTGCGAGTCCAAGTCCCGAGCCGATGGTCTAGAACTTGCCCCGAATGTTTGTTGAGGCGAAATCCTAGGTGAAATTTGGCTTGAGAAGTTATTGTAGGCTCTCCTTGATCCAAAATGCTAAGATTGAACAATTCCATGACCTACCAATGAAATGATCCCTAGTTAACCCTTTTGAGCCTTGAACCTTCGTCTTTCAAGAACCAAAGCTACAAGCCTATACCCGTTCTTAATGATACCCTCTCTGGCACCCAAATCTTCCCTTGAGTAGATGGCAAATGTTTAAGTTTGGGGGGAGACAAGAAAGGAAACAATGTGGTAAAAGGTACAAAAGCAAAAGAAAAGAAAGGTAATGAAAAAGAAAGAAAAGATAAGACAAAAAGAAAGACCAAATTTAATAAGGTCAGAAAGGGGATTCAAAGAAAATAAAAGTGAAAAAGGGTATGGAAAAAGTAGAAAAAGGAGAAATGTGTTGAATTGCATAAGAAAGGGTGACAATGTGTCTCTCTAACCCCTTGAAAAAGAAGTGAATACTCAAATGAGTCAAGAAAGTGTGCCAAAATGAATCAAAAGAAGTGCTTAAGGGAAGATTGAACTCACTTGAACAAAAATATGTCCTACCCTTACCCAAAAGCCTTGACAATGACTCCACAAAAGCCCTACATGATTTTGAGTTGAAGGTAACCTACATTAGTGGATACTTACATAAGGGGCAAGCATATGGTACTTAGAGCCGGACTTGTGGCCTCTTCCTTGAGAGAGATGAGTGAAAATCCATCAACCTCAATTTGTGTGTCAATACTCTAAAAGGTGAGGTTCACTTAGGGAGAGTTGAGGATGTGTGAGTTTGGGTTCCACAATGACCAAAGTAATTGAGAAAAGTTCTTTGATGAAATGTGTCAACTCTTGATGCTCTTGTGTCACACTTGATCCACAAGTTTTCAAAGTTTAAATGTGTTAATGATGCATTCGCATTAAGGGCAATTGTTAGTCCCAATTGATGTTTGTTGAGGTTACTTAAGGATAAGCTGAAATTGTTTGGATGTTGCCTTTGAGGGGTGGGTCTTATTTTGTTTGTTTGAGGACAAGCAAAGGTTTAAGTTTGGGGGAGTTGATAAGTAGGATTTTAACATGTTTTATACCCATACTTGCCTGCGCTTTGAGTATAATTTGCTACAAAATAGTCCCAAAATGCTTACAGATTGTGCTTGATTGCAGGTTTGAGCTATAAAGTGAAAAATCGTCAAAGATCTGCTCAAATCGGAGTGAAACTTGCTCAAGTGTCAAAGATCATTAAAGTAAGGAGATTCAGAACTTGGTGCGGACCGCACCATCATGTCATGCGGCCTCACCATAGGAGTTCAGAGAGTGTGAAACTACAAGTCAAACTCATGCGGCCGCGTCCCACTTTATGCGGCCCGCGTCTCACTCATGCGGCCGCACAATCTTGCTATGCGGTCGCGTCCAAGAAGTTCAGAGAGTGTCATATTCCAGAAGCAAACCACGCAGACACATCCCACTTCATGCGGCCCGCGTCCCTCTCCATGCGGCCGCACGCTATGGTCACGCGGTCCGCGTCAATGAAGTTCAGAGAAGCTGCCAAAACCATTCATGCGGCCGCACAACAACTTTGTGCGGTCTGCGCCACTCTTCATGCAGCCGCATTCCAACTTTGTGCGGTCCGCATCACCATCTTCAGAGAGCAAGATTCAGAGGTCAAGCAACCCAGTGCGGACGCGTGCCAACTTTGTGTGGTCCGCACTAACCCCGCAGGGGCATTTTTGTCCAGTTTTTCCAGCTCACTACAAATAGAACATTTTACCATTTTTAGGTGAAGTTTGGTACATCTGATAGATGTTGCACTCGTGAGACTTATGTTTTGGCCTATTTTGGGCATTTATAGCTTGGTTTCATCATAGATTATTGTAGTTTAACATTAGTAATTAATTAATATGGTTGTTTCATCTTCTATTTCTTCATTTTCTTCTTTAATTATGTCTAGCTAAACCCATTAGCTAGGGTTGTAGCTCAACCCTAGTATGGGTAATTAATGGGTGTTGCTTCTTAATGATAGATTGATATTGGGTGTTTGTTATTTGGGTTAATTTTATGGTTTAATTAAGGATTGATGGTTGCAAACATTGATTCTAGCTTAGTGGGTCTTGACTCTTCTTAAGAAAGAGAGTCTATGACCCCAAAATTGACCCAACAAGGAATTGGGGTGGACCCATGAGAAATGGTAGTCCCAATTAACGGGTTAAACCTCGAGAGAGTAATCACCCTACTTGAACCCAAGTTGCTTGGTCTAATTAGCCTACCCAATTGGTCTCGAGAGAGTCAACTGGGCAAATTTGCTCTCCCTACCGAGAGGTGTGAGAGTGGGTACAATTGTGCAACGGTTATAACATTGATCCCAAATATGTCAATCTATTATTAGTAGTCTCTACCCGTTAGTTAACCACCTAGGTGATGCCACGACCCTAGTGCCTTTCTCTATATTAATCACAACTTAGAACATATCCCTTCAGCATAAATTAGCTTAAACTTGTAGTTGATAATAGTAGTTATTAAACAAAAACCCCAAAAAATGTTAGAAGTACAATTAGGAGCAAACACGCATTCCTAGTCTGAACAAATACGCAACTACATTCCAAGCTCCCTGTGGAAATTGACCCCGATACCACTATTCGGGTAAAAGTCTTAGCGCCCGCTCTTCCTACCGTTGTGTGAGGTTGAGTTTGCTGCGACCAGTGCATCTAAGTTCCCTAACGATCTCAAGGATCCCGGGCAATGCTTGCACCTAGACTTAGTAGCCAAGAATTGAACAAGTGCAGTGTGGAAGGGCCAGCCTCAGTATGTCAGAGTTCAGAGGATTCTCAAGAGGATCCCAAGGTGGTACACATACTGGAAGGGGCAGAACTTATTGACTAAGAATAGAGTGAAAGTAAATTTAGTAGAAAAAAACTGTATAAAAGAGGGCCTGTTTGAAAGTTGTTTAGTAAAGCAATAGAGACTGTTTAAAGAAAAGGGTTTAAGAGATGAACAGAAGTCCAAACACCTTAGGACAGGTTTGCACATAGACAATACACAGAACCAAGTAAACTCAGTAGTCATACACAGTTGTCAAGGGAGTTTGGGGATACATAAGACACATAATTAAGCAAAGACCCGGGAATTAGCATAGTCATGCCCAGAAGTAGCTAGCTAGACATAGCCACAGAATCAGACATAAAGAACAAGATCCGCATGCAAGGGGGTAGGGATTTGGGAGATCCATGGTGGTAAACATATAACAAGTAAGAGATGATTAGTGTAGACATTCTCATAAACAAACAGAAAGGGAAATATACTGATCTCAAGGGGAGGGGAAGACATGATAACATGCTAACGATGTAACCCTCAACTATAAGTTTCACAACAGAACCACAAATAGAAGCAAACCAGAAACAAGAAGAACTGAAACAATAAGATAATCATATTGTTGTTGGAACTTTGAATTGAAACTAGGACATACCAGTGAAGAGGATAGTAAGCAGAGTGAAAGAACAAGAGAACACAAATGGTTAGCATTGGCTTGCAGCCGGCTAACTTAGAGCTGTAGCAAGTAGCACAAGAGAGAGAGCAGATATTTTTAAGTTTGAGAGATAGTTTTTGAACCCAAGTGTTCATGTTGTGTGTGTTAATGAGAGAGCCTATATATAGTCTGAAACTAGGCAGAATAATAAGGTAAGAATCAAAGTCAAGCAGTAGTTGTGGAACTAGGTATCAATTAGTAAAAAAATAGTAGAAGTACTCCCTTAATTAAGGGAGTTAATTTCAAACGGTAAAGACAGATAAGGAAAGAGATCACATAAGACATGGAATATAACACATAAGGAAATAATTTCAGCATAGTGCAAGTATAGAACATGCAATTAAGGCCAGGTACATAATATTCCAATTAAGGAAATAACATAAGAATCAGTTGACAGCATAATCGACCATAAAATAAGGCAATAAAAATGACTGAGAGGTTAAAAATCGGTATAGAATATCACAAGAGATTAGAATGATATTAACCATAAGGAATCAAGGATTTTGATGGAGAATAGCACTGATTTTAGTGGAAATTACCGTAAATTTCTATGAACAAACAGAATAAACACACAATAGGCAAGAAGAGGTAAAATCAGAAACCCTAATAGCATCGTAGGGTAAAAATCACACAAAATCAAGGATTCGTATAGAACATAGCACTGATTAGAGGAGTTAACTGAATAAACATAGTATAGGCGGAAGAAGCAGAAATTAGAAACCCTAATGGGCATAGTAGGGTAAAAATCACACAAGACTCAGGGATTCATGATAAACAAGCAAGCATATAGATTAGACGAACAAATCGTCAAACACAGACTCAGAACCCAGGGTTAAGACCAAGAACTGGGGTTTTCAACATAGACGATTTGAAAAAGGAGAAAAAACACAAAATCAGTCAAGATATGTAAAGGAAAGAGGTTTAAACATGAAGAATCGGTTTAAATAGAGTGTAGAAAAAGTTCCGAAAACCCTAACTTTTAAACGAAAGTAAAACAACTCGCAATCGATGATTTTTTCAAAAGAGGTTTGAGAATAGTGTAAAACATAGAAAGAAATAGACTCGAATCGTTAAAAATAGCACAGATCTAAGAGATACAAACGAAAGTTAGGGTTTCAATGGAAACCCAAATAGAAACAGAAGAACCTGCTATAAACTTCAAAGATAGTAACAGATGTAGCGTGATTTTGCTCAAAATCACACCAGAGAAGCCATGAACATCCAAAGAAGTAACCCTAGATGCAAGTCGGCATGGCCCAGGGCCGTTGAAGTCCTCAGAGAGGATGAGCAAGGCGATGGAGGAACCATTGAAGGCTTGGGGTTGAAAGGTGGTCACCGGAGAAGACCGTAGAGGGAGGCGGCGGTTGAAGAGGGATTAGGGTTAGGTTGAGAGAATAGAGGAGATGAGAGCATCTGAAGGCGGCGGGCTATGAAGAATGGCTAGGGTTAGGGTGGTCTTAGGAATTAAAAAAGAAAAGGGGTCGTGTGGACCGTTGATCTAGGAGATCAACGGTCAGGATTTGACCGGGTAGACGGGTTTCGGGTTTGGGTAGGTGTATATAGGGTCTAGGTCGGGTTAATTGGGTATGAAGTTGGGCTGGGAAGTGGGTTCAATTTGGGCTACAATTGAAAGCCAAATTTGGCTATAATTTAAATAGCCATTTTTCCCCTACTTAATTTATAATAAATAATAAATAGTTTTATGAAATAATTTTTCTATACAAAAATAATTTAAAATATATAATTGTCATTTTAAAAATATAGGAACCAATTTTACGCACATAAAAATGTAATTATACACTAAATGGGCTAACATTGCAATTATATACAATTTAGCTTAGAAATACCAAATGCAATTATAAAAATGCATAAAAAATATATTAACCATACTTTGGTATAATTATAGAGATTAAATGAATAAATTATCATAATAATAATTTGGAAAATAATTATTGAGGATTTTATGAATAAAAGGGAAGAGAATAAATGAATTTAAATCCTTGAAATTATGGAAAAAATTATAAAAACTTTGTGCATGCTTATATATGTATATATATGCTATTTTGAAGATATTTATGCATATTTAAAAATATATGAGAAAAATTGGGTATCAACAACTGCCCTTTTTTACTCGGGAAGGATGAAAGAGTTTTCGGGTAAAGAAATGATGGCCAATTTTGACCAGATGGGATGTTTTGAAAGACGGAGGCCGGAGTCCAGTTTTCGAGTTGCCTACATATCCCTAGTTTTATAGGAATCAGGCCATGTGTAGTTCTGGATTCACCCGCGGGGTAGGCTGATGAAATTATTGCAAGAACGGACACGAGATGCAGAAGCGGCTATGGTGAGTGGTTAAGGCTCGGGACGGTTGAAGGGAACTGGAGCGAGATTGCTCCTACTATGATAGTGGTTGCTTACTGTTTACTTGTAGATAAAAGATGCTACAAACGTATTTGCGAAAATTTAAACATGATGCAAATTCCCTTCGGACCATGAGGGTTGTCTTCGGACGGTTAAAGATGATATCCTTAGATCATGATGTCCCGGTCCATGATTTGTTTAGTGAGGGATTCGCAGGCCATGAAATGGTGTTCTCGGGCTATGAAAATTGTGCCTCCGAACCATGACGCCTTTGAATAATGATATGCAAGTTCGAGAGATCCTCAGGCCATGGCATGGTGTCTTTTGGCTATGAGAATGATGCCTTTAGACTATGACGCCTTCAGATAGATTAGCGATGTTTCAGCCCATGATATACAATAATATGATGTAACAAGACAAGGCTTAGTCTTATGAAATGGAGGGCAGAGCTTAGCCCGATTGAAAAGCAAGTAGATAGTAGTAGAAATAGAGCAATATCTGTGCAAAGAGGGACAATGCTTAGTCCCGTGCAAGTGGGGAGGCAAGGATTAGCCTTATGCAAATGGGGAGGCAAGGAATGAGACTCATGCAAGATTGGAGATAGAGCTTAGTCTCATGCAAAGAGAAGGCAATGCTTAGCCTTATGCAGATATGGAGGTAGAGCTTAACCTTATGCAAAGAGAAGGCAGTGCTTAGCCTTATGCAGATATGGAGGTAGAGCTTAACCTCATGCAAAGAGAAGGCAGTGCTTAGCCTTATGCAAATACGGAGGTAGATATTAACCTCATGCACAATTCGGGATAGGGCTTAGTCCTATGCAGATGGAAGGCAATGTTTAGCCTTATACAGATATAGAGGTAGAGCTTTACCTCATGCAAGATTTGGGACAGGGCTTAGTCCCATGCAAATGAAAGACAATGCTTAGCTTTATGCAGATATGGAGTCAGGGATTAGACTCATGCAAGTATGGAGTTAAGGATTAGACTTATGCAAACGTGGAGTCAGAGATTAGACTCATGCAAATATGGAGTCAAGGATTAGACTCATGCTAATGGAAGGCAATGCTTAGCCTTATGCAGATATAGAGTCAGGGATTAGACTCATGCAAGTATGGAGTCAAGTATTAGACTCATGCAAACATGGAGTCAGAGATTAGACTCATGCAAACATGGAGTCAAGGATTAGACTCATGCAAATGTGGAGTCAGAGGTTAGACTCATGCGAATATAGAGTCGGAGATTAGACTCATGCAAATATGGAGTCAGAGATTAGACTCATGCAAAGAGCGAATAGTAGATAAGGGTAGGGTATGTCTTAGTTGGAGATATATTCGGTGTTTGATGGCCGGATGGATGGTGAATTTGCTTTGTGTATACAGGTTTCGAAAATTCTACCGTTACGTCAAATGTGCCTGCGTTCAAAGAATAATCGTAAGTTTTATGAGGGAAGGTTGGTTTTTGCTTCGTCTGCCGGCCTTGCTCTGCTCCGCTTTGGAAACTCCCTTCGAGTTCCCCTAGGTAGCACCTGACTGTTATGGAAATAGGATTTTCGAAAAATATGCAATTATTGATAAAATAGAATCATTTTGGAAGCATATTGATATATCAAGTAATTTTTGATGAGCTAGCGACTGTGACACATTTCAAAGGCATTGCAGCTCTCTTATGTTGGAATTTTGAGGGTCCTCCTCAAAATTCTGCCCCAGTTTGGTAGATGATTTTTAACTGTTTGTGGATGACGGACCCTACTGAATCTTCTTCGGAATTTTGAGAATCCTTCTCAAAATTCTACCCCAGTTCTTGACTGATTACTGACTTCCTTGCATGTGATGGCGTTGGCTGGACTTGCTCCGGAATTTTGAGGACCCTCCTCAAAATTCTACCCCAGTTTCTGATTTTGGGGGAAATGAACACTTTATTATGATATGACCGAACTCATAAGGCTGCCTACATATCCCCTCTTAAATGGGAATCAGGTCAAGCATAGTTCAATTACATCAGAAAAGAAATGTGAAATAATCTAGGCATAGTATCTCTTGACTGCGTCTGAATTGATTGGTTTTGGCTAGATTTCTCCATCCATTTTCGCAAGTATGAGTTCTCCTCCTGTCAGGACCCTGTGAACCATGTACGGACCATTCTAGTTGGGAGAGAATTTCCCTTTGGCTTCATCTTGATGCGGGAAGATTTTCTTCAATACCAGCTGCCCTGGTGCGAATTGTCTTGGTTTGACTCTTTTGTTGAAAGCTCTAAACATTCTGTTCTAATAGAGTTGGTCGTGGCATATTGCGTTCATCCTCTTTCCATCGATAAGGGCCAATTGTTCATAGCGGCTTCTTATCCATTCTGCATCGCTGAGTTCAGCTTCCTGTATGACTCTTAAAGAAGGAATCTCCACATCGGTTGGGATGACAGCCTCGGTACCATAAACCAACAAGTAGGGGGTTGCCTCGGTTGATGTGCGAACTGTGGTGCGGTACCCTAACAGAGCAAAGGGTAACTTCTTATGCCACTATTTGTGATTCTCTATCGTTTTCCTTAGTATCTTCTTAATGTTTTTGTTGGTGGCTTCTACGGCTCCATTCATCTTAGGTCTGTAGGCGATGGAATTCTTATGCTTGATTTTGAAAGTTTCACATATAGCTTTCATCAGATCACCGTTGAGGTTGGCAGCATTGTCAGTAATGATAGACTCAGGAACTCCGAATCGGCAAACAATACAATCCTTGACAAAATCTGCGATGACTTTCTTGGTTATGGCTTTGTAAGATGCAGCTTCTACCCATTTTGTGAAGTAATCAATGGCTACCAGAATAAACAGGTGTCCGTTTGAAGCAGTGGGCTCAATCGAACCAATAACATCCATTCCCCAAGAGGCGAATGGCCAAGGTAAGCTTGTTGCATTGAGCTCGTTTGGCGGCACTTTTATCATATCGGCATGCACTTGACACTGAAAGCATTTGCGGACATACTGAATACAATCCGTCTCCATGGTCATCCAAAAGTAACCTGCCCTGAGTATCTTTTTAGCCAGAACGAAACCATTCATATACGAAATGGATGTACTCTTCCTTCTCTGTTGGCGACAAGTGAATGTTGATATGGGTTTCTTTGACGGTCTCGGCATCTCCTAAATTTACTTCTTTTGTTTTGTCCAGGTTAGACATAGGCTTGTTCTCAAAATTCTCAACTTCTCTGACAATTTCATCGGGTATCTCAGCTTCTTCCTCTGAGTCACTATTCTCATGTTGCATTGCCTCATTACATGTCACAGTCACCGGTTCATCAGGAAAAGTAATAATAACACTGTAGAAGGGAAAGGTATAAAAATAGTAATGAATAATGATAGAGGACAAATGCATTTGATTAAAACTGAGAAAATTGTTCCGACAAAGCTTGGCTCGATGAATCGAGCATTTATTTTGAAATAAGTAAATCTTTAAAACAAAATTACTGGAAATCTTAAATGCCTAGAATGGATATAGAAGTAAATTCTGCCAAGCTACCTAGGGACTCGGCGGGCTCGGGATGGTGTGGCGGTCCAGTTTCTGAGAACAACTCCCTTTGCCACGGTCTGAATGGTGAGGCCTTCTCCCCCTCCTCCTCAATTATGGCACAACAATCCATGTCCTCGTCTTCCAAGAACAGATCCTTCAGCCCAGCTAGTGCTTCTTCTTCTGCAGTTCCCCATATTGTGTCAGCCTGATGGAAAGCTTGTTCCAAACATGGTACCGGTTCCTCAAGAGGGTAGTACAGTCCATGCCACGGAGGTGACCAATCATTGTACTCTTGCCATGTATACTGGTATCCGAGCCCAAAGGTGGTACCATGATTTTTCAGCCGTATCGGCTTGGTGATACCCTGGAAGTTCTTTCCCAACCCTTTGTCAGGCTCATATACGGACCATGCTAGTATACTTTCTATTTTGTTACTCAACGACTTATCCTTCTCGATGGCATTGACCCGTTCAATGTGATGATAGGTTTCCCTTCCTAGCCTTCTTCTATGTCCAATGGTCGGGATGGTTTGACTAGTGTAGATGGGGTTACTCCTATCTCCATGAGTGATTACCTCCTAACAGTTCCATTCGAATTTTATGGCTTGATATAGTGTTGAAGGTACGACTCCAGCGGCATGGATCCATGGGCGGCCCAACAAAAGATTATATGAGGCTGGTATGTCAAGCACTTGGAATTCAACGTCGAACCAAGTTGGTCCCATCGGCAAGCAAAGGTTGATTTCCTCGATCGTGGCCCTCTAGGACCCATCAAAAGCCTTCACACTCATGCTTCCGGTTCATATTTCATGGAAACCTTTGTCCAACCTTTTCAGGATATCCAATGGACAAATATTTAGACTCGAACCTCCGTCAACCAAGACCCTAGCAATGAACTTGTCTTCAAATTGTACTGTGATATGCAATGCTCGATTATGATGTAAACCTTCGGGCGGTAGCTCATCTTCATGGAAGATAATCTTGTGGCTCTCCAATACTTGACCGACCATATTAGCCATTTCTCCACCAGTGATGTTATTGGGTACATAAGCCTCGCTCAGTACTTTAATTAGAGCGTTCTTGTATGCCTCTGAATTCTATAATAGTGACAGGATTGATATCTGAGCAGGGACTTTGTTCAGATGGTCAATGACAGAATACGCTTTTGCCTGTACTTTCCTCCACAGGTCATCGGGCCCGGTCTCAATGACAGGCTACCTAGCAGTGGCATCCTTACTTGAACCTCCCAGGTGTTCAGGTGTATAGACTCTTCCAGTTCTAGTCATTCCTTGTGCGGCATCCGATTCCTCTATCTTGGTCTTCCCTTTTCGCCGAGCCTCGGCAACATAATCCCAGGGTATTGCTTTTGAGTTGAATAGGGGTGTGGTTGACATCATCACAGTAAAAGGTATGACTGCTTCTACTTCAAATGGAGCGGAGGTAGCTGCAGGCGGAGCTACTTCTACCTCAAATGGAACCGATGCAGTTACCTTAACATCAATAGGTAACTGAGTCTGAACCACGATAGGAGTAAGTATGACTGTAACCTTAACGTCATCGCCTTCTTGAATGAGCCTGATTGACCCTTCAAGGTCCCATTCCTAATTTGTTTCTATAACATGTATGACATCATCTCTGTGATCAGGGAGGGAATTGTTGCGACCATTAGGTGCGGCTTCCTTTGCTTGTATGACCTTGTTTTCAATGAGTGTCTGGATCTTATCCTTCAATGTTCGGCACTCTGCAGTGGTGTGTCCTTTCATACCGGAGTGGTATGCACATGTTTTGTTCGGATTGACCCATTGGGATGGATTTTCTAGTGCCACAGCGGGAACAAGAGTGACGTAACCTGTGGCCTTTAACTTTTCATACAATTGATCGATGGGCTCAGCAATGGTGGTGTATTATATGGGTGGCTTGCGGTCGAAATTGGGTCTTGGTCTTGGATAATTTTGGCGAGTTGGTGGTGATTGGAAGTGGGATGGTTGGGAATTATAGGTGTGATGGACAGTGGCTGGTTGGGAATATCTGGGAGATGAAGGTTGATATGTAGGTGGTGATGCTTGGTATGTGGGTGGAGGTTCTTAGTATGTAGGTGGAGGTGTTTGATATGTGGATGGAGGTGTTTGGTAGGTGGGTGGAGGTGTTTGATATGTGAGTAGAGGTTTTGGGCCCTGGGCCACCACTACTACCCTAACATCTCTCTTCTTTAATATGCCACCTGATTGTAGTGCCTTATTTGTGGCCTGTAGTGCCTCGGAATTCGTTACCATCCCGCTCTTGATTCCTTCCTCGATCCTTTCCCCAAGCTTGATGATATCAAAGAATTTGTGATTTTCGATGACCATCAACCTCTCATAATATTGTGGATCATGTGCCCTGACGAAGAATTTATTCATCTGTTCTTCATCTAGAGAGGGCCTGACCTTGGCAGCTTCCGACCTCCAACGAGTAGCATATTCGCGGAAAGTCTCAGTAGGTTTCTTCTTGAGATTATGAATGAAGAAGACATCTAGTGCATTCTCTGTGTTGAACCTGAACCGGTCCATGAAATCTGATGCCATGCTTACCCAATTAGACCACTTCTTGGGATTCTGGCTGATATACCAAGACAAAGCATCCCCAGTAAGGCTCCTCATAAAGAGCTTCATCCGAATCTTTTCATATTTTCCAACCCCGACAAGCTTGTCACAATAGGTCCTTAGGTGAAACCTGAGATCACCTGTACCATCGAACATTTCGAACTTGGGAGGTTTGTACCCTTCTATCAATTCCACATCGGGCTATATGCATAGATCTTCATAGTTCAAACCTTCTATTCCTCTATTGCCTTCAACATCTTGAACTCGGCTTGTTAATTTCTTGAGTTCTTTGGCCATGTTCTTAATGAGCAGGTCCTTTTCGGAGGGTTCCGGTGCATAGGAGATTGGTTAGGTAGAATGTGGTATAGTTTCCACGTATATGGGGTTGCTCTGATGGGTGCCAGGGACTTGGGTATAGTGATGGTCATTGGTAGAGTTTTGTGGATCGAGAATGAGTGGTGTGTTTTGGGGAGTGTGGTAAGTAGTGGTTGGTGGGTATGGAATTAGTTGATGATGATGTTGTGGTAGAGTTGGTATTGGCAGCGGATTGATGTTTTGGGGTAGAGTTGTGTATTGATTTGGCGCGGGAGGATTTTGTGGTTGTTGGTTTTGTGTGTTCTGAGGAGGTGTCGGGTTCTTTGCGTTTTGTTGGTGGATATCAGGGACATTGAGGGTAAGTGATAGGTTTGCCAAGTTACGGACCTACTCAAGTTCTCCTTGCAATTCCAGTATCTTTTGCTCCAGTCTCAAGACTAGATCATTTGGGGCCGGAGTACTACGGCCATCTGAAGTCTCTGCGTTCTCAACATTTTCCTTTCGGATTCCACTTAAGTCGTCCATCTTTTCTTTTCCTCTGCCTTTTGTTTTGCTTGGAGGAGGAGGTGGCGGAGGGCCTCTAGATCTGGTGTGATATGCTGATGAGGCCAGTATGAGTGAACCAACCTAAGGGGATGGGAATAATAATAATAATAATAATAATAATAATAATAATAATAATAATAATAAGCAAAAAAAAAGGTAACAAGTCAGAGAGGATCTTGAAACGTTTGCAGTATTTAAACACATATTGTGGAAATGTAAATCAGTGTCCTACTTTGGGAACCTCGTTGTGCCAGAGATAGGCCTAGTGACAATAAATTTGGAGAACTTTAAATGCCAATAAATGATTCATTTCATAATATAAAAATAGACGAATCCCAAAACGACACTAAGATAATAATAAAATAAGTCACTATTGGCATTTGGCCTTATTACATTTAGGAAAGCAAATAAATCTAGCCTATTTGGTCCCAGAAGGGCCTTCCTCAGGCTGAATGCTCTCGTTGATCAAATCCTCCAGTTCGCGTAGGTTCACCAGTAAGAATGCCTTTGCCAAATGTTCTCCTTCGTTTCCCTCAGTGTTCTGGCAGTTAGTGACTCTCTTCCTTACTTTTCCTTCCAATTCCAATAGGTTGTATTCCAGATATTCCAGCTTTTCGCTAGATTTGGTGGCTCTCTCTTTCTATTCATTGATTTGGTCATCTGAGGGAAGATTCCTCCACCAGTCTAGCAAGAGTGAGGGTGTGCTAACCATACCGAAGTTGGGGACCTCGTGCCTCTTTTTCTGCAAAACAAAAGGGCGTGACCTTACCCCCACCGGACTCGACTATTTATACATTTATGATCAACATATCGGAATTTAGTTATCCAAATTAATCCATTGGGATTATGGAAAACCCGATGGACTTTGGACAAGGCTTGTCTTAAAGGATCATTATGTGGACAACATAACTGATCCGACTAGGTTTGACCATGATGCATGCACAATTTAAACAGAGTAAGGTTTCTATGGGGTTTTAGACTGATACCCTCAAGTAGACAACTTGAGGAGGAAGGCACGGAAATGTCGACTGCACCACTGATCTACTGATATTACCGCAAATAAGCCTTTCCGAATTTAAGGGTAGTAAATAGGAAGAGTGCAACCACTTATTAAAGCGTTTATATAGGATTTGATACGCACGAGTGGAATATGATACGGAGCATGATTTATGCAGTAATTAATAACATGTAGTCAAGTATTTTCACGTAGGAAAAAAATAAATACAGTATTTAAATAATTGAAAGACAATTACAGGAAAAAGGAAATGAAGAGACAATTCAGTTTCAAGGCAATAAAGAAATCATAAATGCTTGAAAAATAAACAGTTAAATTCAAATAAGGGAGAAGGGTATGGGATAAGCATGCTTGGACTACTTTGTGAAAGACAAGTTTGTTATGGTAAGAACCTAAAAATATCCCCAGCAGAGTCGCCATGTTGTCGCGCCCCCTTTTTCCTCCCTTTTGACGGGGAGAAGTCCAGGTTTCGACATTCACGGGGTGTAATGACTTATTTCCTTTTGAGAATTGGGTATTTGAAGAGTTGCCACCTAACGGATTATGGTGCGTTAGGTCACATAGAGCGATAAACTCTTGGGTTGGTTTGCATTACTAGAGATTAGGGTAAGGGCTCGGAGTAACCTCGAGGGGAAGGTGTTAGGCACCCCTCTTTGTCCACAACTGTGGGTCCCGGCCGAACTTATATTCACAAATTAGTCTATTACAAGTAAACAGTTAAATCAAATAGGTTGCAAGTAAAGTACATTAGAATAATTCAAGTAGTAAGATAAAGGTTCTGACAAGTTGTAAAACAAAGGTTTAAATAAAGAAAGGATTTGGTAAAGAGGGGTCCTAGGTTGGTTATCCTATAGGATCACCCCACACAATGTCCGGTAAATACTCCTCAATGAGGGGCTACACGTGACATTAGCACGTAGTCATCATGTCCCATATCTACCCTTCTCATCCCCTTATTGGTCATGCAAAGCGAGTGTTTGGACAATGATTTCCATCGCGTGCTGCTAACCGTCCCTTCTTAATGGTACTGGAGGGAGTTAGGACCTCTACCTATAGGTGGTTCTAGACGTACCCCTAAGGTTTTAAAGGGCGAAAATTCTAAGCCGACAATCAAAACACTTAGGACTTTCAACATACAAAAGGAGCAATTAGAGGCTCAGAGTTTCCTCCTCAAAACAAAAATATAAGCAGCATGACTCAAGCACAGTTAAGGTCTTTTATTAGACAATGTCCTAAAGTAGGATATCTAAGTGAATATGCAGAAGACAAACAACCTCTCTTAGACTCAGAAGTTATACCCTAGCAGTTGCCTATGGAATCTTTTTAAAGCCTGTTAGGATCAGAAAATATTGAGCAATAGAAACAGTTTCAGAAATGCAATTTTGAAAAAAATTCCCTAAAGGCTTGCCTATACGCAGAATACTGATGTCTATATTAATGCATAAACAAAGCAGGTTTTGAAATGGATTCCTTTAATATCTATAGGCATGGTATCTAGTGAGATTGAGGCGGTTTGAAGGAACTTGTTTCAGGAAATACTTAATACTTAATAAAACCAATTCAGAAAATGAACTAGGCTTGATCAAGTCAATTTATTAGACTAAATTAGATAAATAGACAAAATTTTGATTATGGCTCCCTATAGGCATGATGTCTAAGCGTAACACTGATTTTAACGGTTTGCAGGTACGGAACATACATAGATACTCATAACTGAATTTGAATCAGGTCTTATAGGAATGGAATCTATTATTAAACTGATTTTAAGACATGATTGTTTGGAACCTATAAGCATGGTTTCTAAACATGACAAAATGTAAAACCTTATAGACATGGTTTCTACTTGATGAGGCACTCGAATTTAAGTAGGAAGTCCTAAGAGCATGATTTCTATTGGAAAAACAATCAGATTTAAACATGAAGTCCTAGGAGCATGATTTCTACTCGAATTACCCCATAAAACATGTATCTACCCACCCTTTTCACTAAATACCCCAATATCTATTTACAAATTATTACAGGCCAATGAATGAATTACATAAGTAAAAACAAAAAATCAAGAAGCTATTCTATAGGGAGCCTTCAAACAAGCCCAGATTTCCCAAAGCCTCCAATGGCCTCATATGCCTCAGTTCCATTAACAAATCAGAGTCTAGGTGCATCAAAGTTCCATAAGGATCCCTAGGATCTCGGGCAATACTTGCACCTAGACTTAGTAGCCAAGAATTAAACAAGTGTAGTGTGGAAGGGCCAGCCTCAGTATGTCAAAGTTCAGAGGATTCTCAAGAGGATCCCAAGGTAGTACACATACTGGAGGGGGCAGAACTTATTGACTAAGAGTAGAGTGAAAGTTATTTTAGTGAAACAAAAACTATATAAAAGAGGGCCTGTTTGAAAGTAGTTTAGTAAAGCAATAGAGACTATTTAAAGAAAAAGGTTGAAGAGATGAACAGAAGTCCAAACACCTTAGGACAGGTTTGCACATAGACAATTCACAAAACCAAGTAAACTCAGTAGTCACACACAGGGGTCAAGGGAGTCTGGGAATACATAGGACACATAATTAAGCAAAGACCCGGGAATTAGCATAGTCATGCCTAGAAGTAGCTAGCTAGACATAGCCACAGAATCAGACATAAAGAACAAGATAAGCATGCAAGGGGTAGGGATTTTGGAGATCCATGGTGGTAAACATATAACAAATAAGTGATGATTAGTGTAGACATGCTCATAAACAAAAAAAAAGGGGAAATATACTGATCTCAATGGGAGGGGAAGTCATGATAACATGCTAACAATGTAACCCTCAGCTACAAGTTTCACAACAGAACCACAAATAGAAGCAAATCAGAAACAAGAGGAACTGAAACAATAAGATAATCATATTGTTGTTGGAACTTTGAATTGAAACTAGGACATACCAGTGAAGAGGATAGTAAGCAGAGTGAAAGAATAAGAGAACACAAATGGTTAGCCTTGGCTTGCAGCCGGCTAAGTTAGAGCAGTAGCAAGTAGCACAAGAGAGAGAGTAGAAATGTTTAAGTTTGAGAGATAGTTTTTGAACCCAAGTGTTCATGTTGTGTGTGTTAATGAGAGAGCCTATATATAGTCTGAAACTAGGCAGAATAATAAGGTAAGAAGTCAAAGTCAAGCAGTAGTTATGGAACTAGGTATCAATTAGTATAAATTTAGTAGAAGTACTCCCTTAATTAAGGGAGTTAATTTCAAAGGGTAAAGACAGATAAGGAAAGAGATCACACAAGATATGGAATATAACACATAAGGAAATAATTTCAGCATAGTGCAAGTATAGAACATGCAATTAAGGCCAGGTACTTAATATTCTAATTAAAGAAATAACATAAGAGTCAGTTGACAGCTTAATCGACCATAAAATAAGGCAAGAAAAAAGACTGAGAGGTTGAAAATCAGTTTAGAATATCACAAGAGATTACAAGGATATTAATCATAGGGAATCAAGGATTCCGATGGACAATAGTACTGATTTTAGGGGAAATTACCATAAATTTCTATGAACAAACAAAATAAACACAATAGGTAAGAAGAGGTAAAATCAGAAACCCTAATAGCACCGTAGGGTAAAAATCACACAAAATCAGGGATTCGTATAGAACATAGCACTGATTAGAGGAGTTAACAGAATAAATATAGTATAGGCGGAAGAAGCAGAAATTAGAAACCCTAATGGGCATAGTAGGGTAAAAATACACAAGACTCAGGGATTCATGAGAAACAAGCAAGCATATAGATTAGATGAACAAATCGTCAAATACAGACTTAGAACCCAGGGTTAAGACCAAGAACTGGGGTTTTCAACATAGACGAGTTGAAAAAGGAGAAAAAACACAGAATCAGTCGAGATATGTAAAGGAAAGAGGTTTAAACATGAAGAATTGACTTAAACAGAGTGTAGAAAAAGTTCTGAAAACCCTAACTTTTAAAAGAAAGTAAAACAACTCGCAATCGATGATTTTTGCAAAAGAGGTTTGAGAATAGTGTAAAACATAGAAAGAAACAGACTCGAATCGTTAAAAATAGCACAGATTTAAGAGATACAAACGAAAGTTAGGGTTTCAAAGGAAACCCAAATAGAAACGGAAGAACATGCTATAAACTTCAAAGATCGTAACAGATGTAGCGTGATTTTGCTTAAAATCACACCGGAGAAGCCATGAACAGCCAAAGTAGTAACCCTAAATGCAAGTCAGCATGGCACAGGGCCCTTGAAGGCCTCAGAGAGGATGAGCAAGGAGATGGAGCAATCATTGGAGGCCTGGGGTTGAAAGGTGGTCACCGGAGTAGACCGGCGAGGGAGGCGGCGGTTGAAGAGGGATTAGGGTTAGGTTGAGTGAAGAGAGGAGACGAGAGCATCTGACGGCGGCGGGCTGTGAAGAATTGCTAGGGTTAGGGTGGTCTTAGGAATTAAAAAAGGAAAGGGGTCGTGTGGACCGTTGATCTGGGAGATCAACGGCAGGATTTGACCGGGTAGACGGGTTCCGTGTTTGGGTAGGTGTATATAGGGTCTAGGTTGAGTTAATTGGGTATGAAATTGGGCTGGGGAGTGGGTTCAATTTGGGCTACAATTGAAAGCCAAATCTGGCTATAATTTTAATAGCCATTTTTCCCTACTTAATTTATAATAAATAATAAATAGTTTTCTGAAAATAATTTTTCTATACCAAAATGATTTAAAATATATAATTGTCATTTTAAAAATATAGGGACCAATTTTACGCGTATAAAAATGTAATTATACACTAAATGGGCTAACATTGCAATTGTATGCAATTTAGCTTAAAAATACCAAATACAATTATGAAAATGCATAAAAAATATATTAACCATATTTTGGCATAAGTATAGAGATTAAATGAATAAATCATCATAACAATAATTTGAAAAATAATTATTGGGATTTTATGAATAAAAGGGAAGGAAATAAATCAATTTAAATCCTTAAAATTATAGGAAAAATTATAAAAACCTTGTGCATGCTTATATATGCATATATATATATATATATATATATATATATATATATATATATATATATATATATATATATATATATATATATATATATATGTGTATTTTGAAGACATTTATGCATATTTAAAAATATATGGGAAAAATTGGGTATCAACAATAATTTTTCACTAACTCAAAGATTTTTTTAGTCTTCTAGAGAATATGGAATCATATCTCATCATAAGTATAAAGGCCGGCAACAATGACCGAATCCATTGCACGAATCAATGCCATCAAATTCTGTGAATATCTTCTCTAATTTTTTGCTTCCTTTTCCATTTCATTTACCTTTTTCTTCTTTTTTTTTTCTTTCTTATTCCTTACCCGTTAATTTCTTAAAAAATAAAAGAGTCAACACTCCTCTTTTTTTCCCTTATTTAACTTTTCAAAAATGAAAATAGAAGGTTAACCAAAGAGACTTAATGCAAAATAAAGATAGGTAACATAAGAGACTCAGGAGCATAATAATGGTATGCAACTAAAGCAAATTATAGTGATATGATTTTTAATAATAAAACTGAAAAATAAGAATGGAAAGGGGAAAAGGTTTAAAAAAAAGAGTCCAGTGAATTTGAAGGTTCTTGAAAGAGAATTATAAAAAAATAGTACTTGTGCCACCCCCATAATAAATTGGAGTTTTTAGTTCGTTCCATATCCAAGATAATTTTCAGTTGTTCCTACCTGCTATTTTGGATATTTAAATTCATGATTGAGAAGATAAAAACCAAATAGATGGAAGTGGAATAATATAATTTCATCAAAAATACACAAAAAGTAGTATGCCTCTTAGGATTTAAATAATACTCCATGAATTGTCAATGCCTTAGTAGATTTTTATCTTATAAGAAGGGTACCCTCATCTCTTTCTTTATTATATCCCCTAAAACACTAATAAGAAAAAAATCAAATGCATAAATTAGCAAGCACATAAAAAATAATAAGGCATATGCCTAAGGAATCATTACGTGCAACTCGTCATGGCAGATTGAAGAAAGTCAATATCTCATTCAATAAAAACAAAAATAAAGAATTGAGTATGAACTATGAGAAATCCTAAATCTTTTTCGAAATCACGTGACATCTGAATGAAAGAAAGTTACATCAATCATGGACATTTAAAGGCCCGAAAAATGTAAAGTTTTATAACTTTTACGGAATTAATACTAATACTTATTGCGAGGCGGCGTCAACGAGAGGCAGGAGGTTTGAAGACAGACCCTTGAGTCTAAGGGTTTCAAGTTGAGCAGGACTAAGACGGAGTACTTAGAGTGCAAGTTCAGTGCTGAGCCGACAGAAGCGGGATTGGACATGAGGCTTGATTCACAAGTCATCCCCAAGAAGGGCAGTTTCAAGTACCTTGGATCGGTTATTCATGGGGATGGGGAGATCGATGAGAATGTCACACACCGTATAGGGGTTGGATGGATGAAGTGGAGATTAGCATCTGGAGTCCTGTGTGATAAGAAAGTGCCTCAGATTCTCAAAGTTAAATTTAATAGAGTGGTGGTTAGATCGGTCATGTTGTATGGGGCTGAGTGCTGGCCAGTTAAGAACTCACATATCCAAAAAATGAAAGTAGCTAAAATGAGGATGTTGAGGTGGATGTGCGAGCACACCAAGATGGATAAGATTAGGAATGAAGTTATTCGGGAGAAGGTGGGTGTCTCCCCTATGAATGATAAGTTGCGGGAAGCAAGGCTCAGATGGTTCGGGCACGTCCAGAGGAGAAGCCCAGATGCACCGGTGAGGAGGTGTGAGCGGCTGGCTTTGGTGGGCATGAGGAGAGGTAGAGGGCGGACTAAGAAGTATTGGAGAGAGGTGATCAGACAGGACATGGTGAGACTTCAGATTATCGAGGACATGGCCCTAGATAGGAAGTTGTGGAGATAGAGCATTAAGGTTGTAGGTTAGGAGGTAGTTGAGAATATCTCTACGGCGCTGCAGAGTGAGGCTAGTCTGTTAGGACATGATCTTTGACTGTTAGTGTTTTATGTTGAGTTCACACTACTTTTTCGTTCCTCTTTGATGTGCTTTATCTACTGGTTATTGTTTTGCTTTTCACTTATTTTCTGGTTCTGGTGATGTTGTTCTTTGTTCTATGGTTTCTATTGAAAGTACTGATAGATTGTCTCTTTTTGTCTTCTTTTTGTCTTCTTGAGCTAAGGGTCTTTCGGAAACAGCCTTTCTACCCCCCACGACATAGGGGTAAAGTCTGCGTACACATTACCCTCCCCAGACCCCACTAGTGGGATTTTACTAGGTCATTGTTGTTGTTGTTGTTGTACTTATTGCAATTCAGTACATAATACATTTTCTCATCTATTACAATAAAAACTCTTTATTTCCCTCACTACTTTTCATTTCCATCATACCTCTAAATAATTGCGATCACTATTCACAATTCTTTGCGACCACTATTCACAATTCTTACCTCTTCTTTATCTGTCACGACCCTAAACCCGGACCCGATCGTGATGGTGCCTCTCATGAAAACAAGGGCAGCCGACACATTTCCAATTCCGTTTTAAGCAATTAAACAATAGGCGTTTAGTCTTAAACATGATATAAATCCAAAAGTAAGCAGTGACAATACAAACAATTTGCGGAATACAACCCAACACAGCCCGATACCGGGGTGTCACTAGTCATGAGCATCTATCAGTATGCTACAAGTCTGAAATGCCTACTAAACTATTACAGAATAACTGATAAAGAGATAGAAATGAGATAAAAGGGGAGACACACGGGACTACGGACGCCAAGCAGCTACCTCGTGGACTCCGAAGTCTGCCGGGAGCTCTCAACTCGCGCTGGCAGGATGAGCAACACCCGAATCTGCACATGGGGTGCAGGGAGTAAAGTGAGTACTCCAACTCAGTGAGTAATAATCATAAATAAACAACTGAGAGATATGAAAACACGTAAGGCACATTACAAGCTATAATGAAGCAGTAAAACTAGTAGAAGCAGTGATAATGTGTAAAGTCATTTTTAATTCAGTTCAAACTTCATGAAATGTTTTTTTAACAATTAAGCAGGTAAATGACAAACAAATAAGATAGATAAGCACATAAAGGATTGCCCCTCGGGCACAATGTTAACAATACCAACCCCTCGGGCTATATCCACATCACAATAGGTACCCGCGCTCACTGGGGGTGTGCAGACTCCTGAAGGGTCCCCTTACGGCTCAAGCACAATATCAAGCCATCTTGTGGCATCATCACTAGGCTCTTGGCCTCATATCAACAAGCCACCTCATGGCGTACATATCTCAGGCCCTCGGCCTCACAATCATAGTCAATGTTTCCTCACAACATAGACCCTCGGCCTTACTCAGTCAAAGTCCTCACAAGCCACTCAGGCAATAGAAAAACATGATTCTCAGACCAAAATATCATTTAAAAGATTATTTAAGTGTTAAAACAGAGTAAACATGGCTGAATTATGAAAACAGTGGAATATAGCATGACTGAGTTCAAGTTGTGACGACCCGACCAGTCATCTCATGAGTTACTGCTCTATTTCCCCCATTTCTGCTTTATTATGTTTCGTTATCTGTGTTTTATATGATCGAGTTGAGTAGGTTACGTTCAGAGTGGATTTGGTAAGAAATGAGATAGTTAGTCTCTTTTGAGAAGGTTCAAGTTGGAAAAGTTAACCGGATGTTGACTTATGTGTTAGAGGACTCGGATAAGAGTTTTGATGGTTCCGTTAGCTTTGGGAGGTGATTTATGGCTTAGGAGTGTGATCGGGATTGGTTTTGGAGGTCCGATGTAGAATTAGGCTTGAATTGGCGAAGTTAGTATTTTGGCGATTTTCGGTTGGTAGGTGAGATTTTGATCCGAGGGTCGGAATGCAATTTCGAGAGTTGTTTTAGCTTCATTATGTCATTTTTGATGTGTGTGCAAAATTTCAAGTCATTCGGACGTGGTTTGATTGCATTTTTTATCGAAAGCGTATTTCGGAAGTTTTTAGAAAACTTAGGCTTGAATTCAATGTGAATTGATGGATTTGGTGTAGTTTAAGGTGTTTTGATGGTTGGAGAAAGTTTGAATGGGGTTTTAGGATGTGTTGGTGCTTTTGGTTGAGGTCCCGGGGGATTCGGGTGAGTTTCGGATGGTCAATCGGACCACTTTTGAGTTTCGAAAGTTGCAAAAAAATTGATCTGAGGAGTTGTAGCAATTTATCTCTTCGCGTTCGCATAAGGGTCCTCGCGTTCTCGAAGAGTAAGCGGAGGAAGGTGTGAAATTGACCTTTGCATTTGCGAGGCAGGCCACGCATTCGCGAAGGGGAGTGAGCTTGGTGCATCGCGTTCGCGAGGGGTACTGTCGCGTTCGCATAGAAGGATTCGAGTCAGGGGATTAGAAGTGAAATTGTGCTTCGCGTTCGTAGATGTGATGTCGCGTTCGCGAAGGGTCACCTAGGAAAAGCATCGCGTTCGTGAGTCCTATGTTGCGATCACGTAGAAGGAAAGTTGGTCAACGTAAATTTGTGCTACGCGAACGCGAGAGGCTGACCGTGTTCGCGTAGAAGGAAAGTCATACCTGGGCAGAAAGTTATAAGTCATTTTATCCGCGATTTTGAGCCATTTTTCCTCCATAGCTGAGTGTTTTGAGAGCTTTTTGAAGGTGATTAAAGAGTGATTCAAGGAGAATTGATTGGAGGTAAGATTTTCGAACCTAAAACTCGAATCTATTGTGAAATTAACCTAGAAATTCTTGGAACTTAAGCTAAAAATGGAAGAACTAGGGGTTGGGATTTTGAACTTTTGAATTGGGATTTGAAGGACCATTTGAGGTCGCAATTGAGAACTTTTGATATGTATGAACTTGTGAGGAGATAAGGAATCTAATGATGTGAAAATTTCTGAGTTTCGAGAAGTGGGCCCGGGGCTCGGGTTTTGCTAATTTCGGGATTTTTGATATTTTCGATTATTTTCGCTTGGGCTTTGTTCCCTTAGCATATTGTGACATATTCGTTCTGATTTTGGATAGATTCGACGTGCGTGGAGGCCGATTCGAGGGGCAAAGGCATCGCGAGCTAGAGTTGTAGCCGGTTCGAGGTGAGTAATGATTGTAAATGATGTCCTGAGGGTTTGAAACCCGAATTGCACATCGTAGTGCTATATTGAGGTGAGACACGCGCTTGATGATGAGCGTAGGGTCGTTTACTATTGGGGATTGTGACTTGGTCCGTCCTGACTGATGATTTTACCGCATATTTGACTGAAACTTATTTGTTATCATTATGATTTGGGCTAATTGCCATATTTGGGCTTCGTGCCAACTATTTGAACCCTTCGAGGATTTTGACTGATTTTTCCTCACTATACTTGTTAAAAATCATATCGTCGGTCATGTTTCTATCTGTTTTAAACGATTCGAGCCAGTTTTATCATACTATTCCTAAATGAGAGGAATTTGTGGGCTGAGATCCCTATCTTCTATTATTGTGCCCGAGAGGCTATGAGGTTAATGACTGAGAGGGGTTGAGAACCCAATGGTGAGGATATTTTATATGTTATGGATCGGGCTGCACGCCGCAGCAATACTTATATGGACCGGGCTGCACGCCGCAGCAATATAACGCTTGGGTTGTAGGATTCCCTCCAGAGTCTGCACACCCCCAGTGAGCGCAGTCGACTATCTATATGGATCGGGCTGCACGCCGCATCGATGTACGGATCAGGCTGCACACCGCAGCGGTTATTCTGATTTCTGTTATTATAAGAGATATATGGGTCGAGAGTTGAGAATGAGCACTAAGTGATGAGAGTAAGCTCGAGGAGCTGATACTGTTCTGAGTGATTGACACTGTGCCCGAGGGGTGAACTTTTACTTGTTATTTACCTGCTAAATTACCTGTCTTACCTTATTTAAAGAGATTTCACTTGAGTTCTTCACTGATTTACTGCTTTAAGTGATTTTTTACTGCTTGATATAGAATTGCTTTGTGCCTTTACGTATTTTCTTGCTTTCAGCCATTATTTATGATTATTACTCACTGAGTCGGAGTACTCACATTACTCCTTCACTGTGTGTGCAGATTCAGGCATCGCAGAGTCCGCTCTAGAGAGCTAATCCTCCCAGTCGAGGCAGTATTTTCGGAGACTACGAGGTAGCTGTTGGCGTTCGCAACCCCCGTGCCTCCCTTATCTTAATACTTTTATATTCTTCAAACAGTTATACCAGATATTATATCTAGTAGACTTGTATCAGGATCCTTAGTTGTTCATGACTTGTGACACCCCAGTTTAGGCTGTGTTGGGATGATTTCTACTGTTGTTATCGTTATTTCTGCAAATTATGGTTATTATATCATGTTTTAGAACTAATTATGGTATTTAACTATTTAAATGAGGTGTTCTATTTTGGTCTGGCTCGCCTTGTCTTCACAAAAGGTGTCATCACGACCGGGTTCGGGGTTATGGTCGTGACACAAGTATAAAGTCAAAATAGTGAGGAAATATCAATAAAAATCCCTTAAGGGTTCAAATAATTAGCACGAGGCCCAAATATGGCACTCAACCTAGAGCATGATGATAGCAAGTAGATTTCAGTCAAATACACGGTAAAATAGTCATTCGGGACGGACTAAGTCACAATCCCCAATAGTGCACGACCCCACGCTCATCATCAAGCATGTGCGTCACCTCAACATAGCACAACGATGTGCAAATACGGGGTTTCATACCCTCAAGACATCATTTACAATCATTACTCACCTCAATCTGGTCCAAATCTAGCCCGCGACGCCTTTGCCCCTCGAATCGACTTCCACTCGCGTCGAATCTATCCAAAATCAGATTCACGGTGTCAAAATATACTAAAAGAATGAAGCCCAAGCGAAAATAATCAATTTTCAACACAAATCCCGAAATTACCAAAACCCGACTCCCGGGCCCACGTTTCGGAATTCGATAAAATTCATATCAATAGATTCCTCACCTACCCGCGAGTTCATACATATCAAAAGTACCAAAGTCCGACCACAAATGGTCCCTCAAGTCTGGGTCTCCAATACCAAGCCCTAGTTTCCCACATTTTAACCCTTAAATTCCATTAATTATAGCTCTAATCCGTGAAATTATACCATAGGAATGAGTTTTAGGTCCAAAATCCTTACCTCAATGAAGTTCCCTTGAAATCCTTCTTAAAGATTCGTCCAAAAAGCTCCAAAGCCGACTTAAAAATGATGGAATAGCTCAAAAATCGCGAAGGAAACAATTTATATGTTCTGACCTAGGCATTTTCGCATATGCAGTCAATCCACCGCATCTGCGATACCGCTTTTGCGGTCTAAGAGCCACTTCTGCGGTTTTCACTTATCCTCCAGCTTTCTGCATCTGCGATGCACCAGCCGCACCTGCGCCATCGCAGGTGCGGTTCACCAACCGCTTATGCGGTTTCTGCCTCCCTCACTTTATTCCGCTTTTGCGGCCTTCCCCCTCACATCTGCTGCATCGCACCTGCGGTCCCCAATCCGCAGGTGCGGAAATACCAGAAGCAGAAAATCTGCAACTTCTACAAAAATTCCAAACTCTCCGTCAACCATCTGAAACCAACTCGAGGCCCCCGGGACCTCAACCAAAAGCACAAACATATCCCATAA
The DNA here is from genome assembly GCF_000715075.1 of Nicotiana tabacum. Classification (NCBI taxonomy): domain Eukaryota; kingdom Viridiplantae; phylum Streptophyta; class Magnoliopsida; order Solanales; family Solanaceae; genus Nicotiana; species Nicotiana tabacum. Next base: position 47,914,158 of record NC_134086.1, read on the forward strand.
TCTTATTCAAACTTATACCAATCTTCAAAACACCTCAAACAATATCGGATCAACCAAACCACATCGGATTCAAGCCTAAGTTTCCAAATTCTTCCGAATTATGCTTTTGATCAAAAACCCAATCAAACCACGTCCAAATGACCTGAAATTTTGTACACACATCACAAATAACACAATGGAACTACTGCAACTCTCGAAATTCCATTCCGACCCCTATATCAAAATCTCACCTATCAACCGGAAAATGCCAAAAATCCATTTTCGCCAATTCAAGCCTAAATCTACTCCGGACCTCCAAAGCTCATTCTGATCATGCTCCTAAGTCCCAAACCACCTCCCGAAGCTATCCAAATCATTGGAACTCACACCCGATCCCTCTAACACATAAGTCAACATCTGGTTGACTTTTCCAACTTAAGCTTCCTCAAAAGAGACTAAGTATCTCAAACCTTACCAAATCCTTTCCGAACCCGAGCTAACCAACCCGATCACATATAGAACCAATAGACAAAGCAATAAGAAGTAGAAATGGGGGAAACGGAGCGGTAACTCTTGAGACGACTGGCCAGGTCATCACATCCTCCCCAACTTAAACAAACGTTCATCCTCGAACGAGTCAAGAAACATTCCTGAAGCCTCAAACAGGTGAGGATATCTGCTCCGCATCTCCCGCTTGGTCTCCTAGGTAGCCTCCTCCTCGGGCCGACCCCTCCACTGAACTTTCACTAAAGTTATATCCTTTCACTAAAGTTACTGGCTCCACATCATAGGTCAAATCATCATCTAACTGAACTGTGCTGAAATGCAGAACATGAGAAGGATCCCCAATATACTTCCGGAGCATAGAAACATGAAATATCGGATACACACTCGACAAGCTGGGTGGCAAAGCAAGCTTATAAGCCACCTCCCCAATCCTCCGAAACACCTCAAAAGGCCCTATGAACCGATGACTCAATTTACCTTTCTTTCCAAATCTCATGACACCCTTCATGGGCGAAACCTTCAACAGAACCTTCTCACCAACCATGTAGGACACATCTCCAACCTTCCTGTCAGCATAACTCTTCTGCCTCGACTGCGCGGTACGAAGCCTCTCCTAAATCACCTTCACCTTTTCTAAAGCATCCTGCACCAAGTCTATACCCAATAGTCTAGCCTCACCCAGCTCGAACCAACCAACTAGAGATCTACAACGCCTCCCATATAAAGCCTCATATGGGTCCATCTAAATACTCAATCTTGGTAGTTGTTGTTATAAGCATGCTCTACAAGAGGTAGAAACTGATCCCATGACCCTCCGAAATCAATGACACAAGCATGTAGCATATCCTCCAATATCTGAATAGTGCGCTCGGACTGTCCGTTCGTCTGAGGGTGAAAAGTTGTGCTCAACTCAACCTGAGTACCCAACTCTCGCTGCATAGACCTCCAAAACTGTAAAGTAAACTGAGTGCCCCTATCTGAGATGATGGAAACTGGGACACCGTGTAAACGAACAATCTCCCGAATATAGATCTCTGCCAACTGCTCTGAAGAATAGGTAGTACACACAGGAATGAAGTGCGCAGACTTGGTCAGCCGATCCACAACCACCCAAATAGCATTGAACTTCTTCAAAGTCCATGAAAGTCCAACTAAAAAGTCCATAATGATCCACTCCCACTTCCACTCTGGAATATCCATCCGCTGTAGCAAGCCACCCGGTCTCTGGTGCTCATGTTTCACCTGCTGAAAATTGAGACACCAAGCTACAAATCCCACAATATCCTTCTTCATTCTTCTCCACCAATAATGCTGTCTCAGATCCTGATACATCTTCACGACACCCGGATGAATGGAATACCGCGAGCTATGGGCCTCCTCCAGAATCAACTCTCGAAGCCCATCTACATTGGGCACACATATCCGGCCTGCATCCTCAACACCCCATCATCACCAATGGTCACATCTCTGGCATCATCGTGCTGAACTCTGTACTTGAGGACAAGCAAATGCGGATCATCATACTGGCGCTCTCTAATGCAATCATATAAGGAAGACCGAGAAATCACATAAGCCAATACCCAACTGGGCTCCGAAATATCCAACCTCATGAACCGATTGGCCAAGGCCTGAACACCAACAGCAAGAGGTCTCTCCTTAACTGGAATATATGCCAAACTCCCCATACTCACTGTCTTTCGGCTCAAGGCATCGACCACCACATTGGCCTTTCCCGGATGGAACAATATAGTAATATCATAATCCTTTAGCAACTCTAACCACCTTCGCTACCTCAAATTAAGATCCTTCCGCTTGAACAAGTGCTGGAGACTACAATGATCAGTAAACACCTCACAAGACACACCATACAAGTAATGCCTCCAAATCTTCAACGCGTGAACTATGGCAGTCAACTCCATATCATGAACGGGGTAGTTCTTCTCATAGGGATTCAATTGAAGAGAAGCATAAGTAATAACTCTACCCTCCTACATCAATACACAACCAATACCAACTCTCGAAGCATCACAATACATGGTATATGAACCTAAAGCTAATGACAAAACTAACACTGGAGCTGTGGTCAAGGCTATCTTAAGCTTCTGAAAGCTCTTCTCATACTCATCCGACTATAAAAATGAAGCACCCTTCTGAGTCAACTTGGTCAAGCGCGATGCAATAGATGAGAATCCCTAAACAAACCGGCGATAATAGCCTGCCAAACCAAGAAAGCTACAAATTTCTATGGCTGAGGATGGTCTAGGCCAACTCTGAACCGCCTCTATCTTCTTTGGATCAACCTGGATACCCTCACTAGACATCACGTGCCCCAAGAAAGCCACCGAATTGAGCCAAAACTCATACTTGAAGAATTTTGCATAAAGCTTCTCCTCCCTCAATATCTATAACACAACTCTCAAATGCTCTGCGTGCTCCTCCTGACTACGCGAATATACCAAAATATCATCAATGAAGACTATGACAAACGAGTCGAGATAAGACCGGAACATGTTGTTCATCAAATACATAAACATTGTTGGGGCATTAGTCAACCCAAAAGACATCACCAAGAACTCATAATGACCATATCGGGTCCTAAAAGCCGTCTTAAGAATATCCGAGTCCCTGATCTTCAACTGGTGATAACCTGAACGGAGATCAATCTTGGAGAACACTCTTGCTCCCTAAAGTTGGTCGAATAAATCATCAATGTGAGGCAGAGGATACTTGTTCTTAACTATTACTTTATTCAATTGCCTATAATCAATGCACACCCTCATAGTGTCATCCTTCTTCTTCACAAATAGAACCGGCGCACCCCAAGGTGACACACTAGGCCGAATAAACCCCTTATCAAGGAGTTCCTGAAGCTGCTCCTTTAACTCCTTTAACTCCATTGGTGCCATACGATACGACGGAATAGAAATGGGCTGAGTGCCCGACACTAGGTCAATACCAAAATCAATATCCCTATCCGGTGGCATGCCCGGTAAGTCTGCAGGAAACACATCGGGAAAATCCCTCACAACTGGAACAGAATCAATACTAGGAGTCTCTGCACCGACATCCCTCACAAAGGCTATATACAAAAGACAACCCTTCCTAACCATACACTGGGATTTCAGGAATGAGATTACTCTACTAGGAACATAATCAGTCAAACCTCACCACTCAATCCGTGGCACACCCAGTATAGCCAAGGCGACTGTCTTAGCATGATAGTCTAGAATAGCATGACACAGAGATAGACAATCCATGCTTAAATGATATCGAAATCCACTATATGGCCCATCTCTCCACACTCATAACAACTCCTGGGTGCTGGAGAAGGGGATTGAAGGGAACCTCTCGCACCGGAGTGACTAGCAGATGCACCTGGCATAGAAGAGCCCTGAACTGATAGAGCACAAGATGAACTCTGAGTTGGAAGGGCACTAAGTGATGACTGGCCCTAATGAGAACTGTGAGAACCATGACCCGATGACGCTCCACGATAACTTGGGCGAGCTGGATGAGCATGCCTGAATGGACGGCCTCTGTTGTGCTGAAACTGACCTCTCGAAGGAGTACCACTGTAACTACCAGATCCTTGAGGCCTCTTGGCCTCCCTCTCCTCTCGCTCCTGGCGACGAACAGACTCAATCTCACGACAATATCCACAACTTCCTCGAAAGTAGCACCAGTCACCCTCTCCCTGGTCATGAGAATACGAAGCTGATAAGTGAGGCCATCAACAAACCTCTTAATCCTCTCTCTATCTGTCGGAACCAACTAAATAGCATGACGAGCTAACTCGAAGAACCTCATCTCATACTACATCACAGTCATCTCTCCCTGACACAACCACTCAAACTCCCTATGCAGCTCCTCTCTGCGAGACTGCGGCACATACTTCTCCAGAAAGAGAACGAAGAACTGCTGCCAGGTAAGGGGTGTTGCACCAACAGACCTACGCCTCTCAAAAGTCTCCCACAAAGTGAAGGCGGCTCCAGAAAACTGATAAGTAGTGAAAGCGACCCTGCTGGTCTCCAGAATACCTGCTGTACGAAGCATCCTCTGACACTTATCTAAGAAGCTCTGGGCATCCTCGCCCTCTACACCACTGAAGGTCGGAAGCTAAAGTCTACCAAACCTCTCCAACCTACGTTGCTCGTCCTCTGGCATGGCAGGAACTACATAGTCCTAAGCAGCTGCAACCGACTGGGCTGGATGCTCCCCCGGTGTCTAAAGTCCCTGCACGACCTGCTTAGGTGTGCGAGCGGCGGGAGTCTGATTGCCTCCCCTAGGCTGAGAAATAGTTGCGACTGTAGTGGCTGAGACCACCTGAGCTAGGCCAGTGCAAACTGGTGCCTGAGCTGGTGCTGTTGGAGCGTCTATAACTGGGACCTGATCCTGAACTGGTGCGACTGGTGGATCTGCAGGTGCTGCCCTAGTTGTTGTGCAAGCCACACCTCTACCCCTACCGCGACCATGACCGCGTCCTCAGCCTCTAGTGGCCACACTTGGTGGTACTGGTGGTCGTCAATCCTAGCTAGTAGCGCGTGTCCTCACCATCTATGAGAGAATAGAATGACAGAAGTTTAGTACCCGGATTAACAAAGACAAGAATTTCAAGAATATGGAGTTTTTCCTAAAGGTTCTGCAGCCTCTCGAGGATTAATACAGACGTCTTCGTACAGATACGCGAGACTCTACTAAACCTGCTCATGACTCGTGCGACTTATATAACCTAGGCTCTAATACCAACTTGTTACGACCCTAAACCCGGACCCAATCGTGATGGCGCCTCTCTTGAAGACAAGGCCAACTGACAAATTTCCAATTCCGTTTTAAGCAATTAAACATTAAGCGTTTAGTCTTAAACATGATATAAATCCAAAAGTAAGTGGTGACAATACAAACAATTTGCGGAATACAACCCAACACAGCCCGATACCGGGGTGTCACTAGTCATGAGCATCTATCAGTATGCTACAAGTCTGAAATGCCTACTAAACTATTATAGAATAACTGATAAAGAGATAGAAATGAGATAAAGGGGGAGAAACACGAGACTGCGGACGCCAAGCAGCTACCTCGTGAACTCCGAAGTCTGCCGGGAGCTCTCAACTCGCGCTGGCAGGATCAGCAATGCCTGAATCTGCACATGGGGTGCAGGGAGTAAAGTGAGTACTCCAACTCAGTAAGTAATAATCATAAATAAATGACTGAGAGATATGAAAACACATAAGGCACATTACAGGCTATAATGAAGCAGTAAAATCAGTAGAAGCAGTGATAATGTGTAAAGTCATTTTTAATTCAGTTCAAACTTCATAAAATGACTTTTTAACAATTAAGCAGGTAAATGACAGACAAATAAGACAGATAAGCACATAAAGGATTGCCCCCCGGGACCAATGTTAACAATACTATCCCCTCGGGCTATATCTCACATCACAATGGGTGCCCACGCTCACTGGGGGTGTGCAGACTCCTGGAGGGGCCCCTTATGGCCCAACCGCAATATCAAGCCATCTCGTCGCATCATCACTAGGCTCTCGGCCTCATATCAATAAGCCACCTCGTGGCATACATATCTCAGGCCCTCGGCCTCATAATCATAGACAATATTTTCTCACAACATAAGCCCTCGGCCTTACTCAGTCAAGTCCCACTCGGGCAATAGTAAAACATAATTCTCAGTCCAAAATATCATTTAAAAGATCATTTAAGTGTTAAAACAGAGTAAACATGGTTGAGTTATGAAAACAGTGGAATATAGCATGACTGAGTTCAAGTATAAAGTCAAAATAGTGAGGAAATATCAATAAAAATCCCCTAAGGGTTCAAATAGTTGGCACGAGGCCCAAATATGGCATTCAGCCCAAAGCATGATGATAGCAAGTATATTTTAGTCAAATACGTGATAAAATAGTCATTCGGGACGGACTAAGTCACAATCCCCAACAGTGCACGAGCCCACGCTCGTCATCAAGCGTGTACGTCACCTCAACGTAGCACAACGATGTGCAAATCCGGGGTTTCATACCCTCAGGACATCATTTACAATCATTACTCACCTCAATCCGATCCAAATCTAGCCCGTGATGCCTTTGCCCCTCGAATCGGCCTCCACTCGCGTTGAATCCAAAATTAGAATCATAGCGTCAAAATATGCTAAGGGAATGAAGCTTAAGTGAAAATAATCAATTTTCAACACAAATCCCGAAATTACCAAAACCCGGCCCTCGGGCCCACGTCTCAGAATTTGAGAAAACTCACATCAATAGATTCTTCATCTCCCCACGAGTTCATACATATCAAAAGTACCAAAATTCGACAACAAATGGTTCCTCAAATCCTCAAGTCTAGGTCTCCAATACCAAGCCCTACTTTCCCCTATTTTAACCCTTAAATTCCATTAGTTATAGCTCTAATCCGTGAAATAATACCATAGGAATGAGTTTTAGGTCCAAAATCCTTACCTCAATGAAGTTCCCTTGAAATTCTTCTTAAAAAATCGTCCAAAAAACTCCAAAGCCGACTTAAAAATGGTGGAATAGCTCAAAAATCGCGAAGGAAACAATTTATATGTTCTGACCCAGGCATTTTCGCATCTGCGGTCAAGCATCTGCGGTACCGCTTTTGCAGTCCAATAACCGCTTCTGCAGTTTTCACTTATCCTTTAGCTTTCCGCATCTGCGATGCACCAGCCGCACCTGCGCCATCGCAGGTGCGGTTCACCAACCGCTTCTGTGGTTTCTGCCTCCCTCACTTTCTTCCTCTTTTGCGACCTTCCCCCTCGCATCTGCAGCATCGCACCTGCGGTCCCCAATCCGCAGGTGCGGAAATACTAGAAGCAGAAAATCTGCAACTTCTACAAAAATTCCAAACTCTCCGTCAACCATCCGAAACCACCCCAAGGCCCCCGGGACCTCAACCAAAAGCACAAATATATCACATAACCTTATTCAAACTTATACCAATCTTCAAAACATCTCAAACAACATCGAATCAACCAAACCATATCGGATTCAAGCCTAAGTTTCCAAATTCTTCCGAATTATGCTTTTGATCAAAAACTCAACCAAACCACGTCTGAATGACCTGAAATTTTGCACACACATCCTAAATGACACAACGGAACTATTGCAACTCTCGGAATTCCATTCTGACCCCCATATCAAAATCTCATCTATCAACCGGAAAACGCCAAAAATCCAATTTCGCCAATTCAAGCCTAAATCTACTCCGGACCTCCAAAACTCATTTCGATTACGCTCCTAAGTCCCAAATCACCTCCCGAAACTATCCGAACCATCGGAACTCATATCCGAGCCCTCTTACACATAAGTCAATATCCGGTTGACTTTTCTAACTTAAGCTTCCTCAAAAGAGACTAAGTGTCTCAAACCTTACCAAATCCTTTCCGAACCCGAGCCAACCAACTCGATCACATCTAGAACCGATAGACAAAAAAATAAGAAGCAGAAATGGGGGAAACGGAATGGTAACTCATGAGACGACTGACTGAGTCGTCACATTATCTTAATTGCAACCGTTTCATTCTTTCGTATTTTATGGAATTTAGTTGCAACAGTTTCAGTCTTCCATTTTGGAAAGTAGAGGAGATATATTTTTAAAAGCAACAATGAGTGAAAAAGGCAAAAAATTGAGAAAAAAGATAGAGCAATTTCGTCGCCTATAGGGACTGCCACATCACCTTTCCTATTCTCAACTTTATATATATATATATATATATATTATTTAAGTAATGCTTTAACCCTAAAAAGAGATTTTCAAGGCACATGTCCTATGTGCCTTGGAAGTCCTAATGAATGTAAATTTGCAATTTTTTTAAGCTTGTCAACCAAAAAATGGGGTTTATTTTATAAATATGTTATATTATATAGTTTAAATAAAGAAAAAATTAATACATAAAATTTAGTTAAGTTTGAATTCTTAAATATTAGGAAAATAATTAAAGTACAAAATATAGAAAAGGCGTAATGACTTCGTGGCCACTTAAACTTGTAGGATTTTAAAAAGTCGATACATGAACTTGTACTTTTCCCATTTAAACACTCCAACTTGATGCAATAAATATTAATAAGCACATTTGACTGTTGACTATGCCTATGTGGAAGCGGCGCAGCTGACATGGCTAAATTGTGTGCAAATCACGCTACAAAGGCGTGTGAATAGTATTGTTTTATTTTTAAAAAAAAAAAAAAAAAAGAGACATTTCCCTCTCCCTTCTCTTTTCCCCTCGTCTTCCCTAACAAACTCCCACCTCCCCTTTCCCCCTCCCCCTTTTATTCTACCATATTAATAAAGTCAAGCATTTTAATTTTGAAACATAGCCACTTCTAGCAAAACATAGAACACAACCCAAACAAAGGAAAAAGCTCAGAATCTTAGCACACCCTCAACGCACTCACATAACTCCTTCAAAGATATCAACACCAAACTCCAATAACCAGAAGAAAACTAATCACTCATCATAATAAAGCCCTACACAAGAGCTACATAAAATAATATTTAAGTTGACAGCCCTTCATTTGTTCCAAAAATTTCTGAAGAAAATAATGCTCAAGAGATCTCCCCAAAGAACAAGCAAACCTCTGTTCCAACAAGCTTTCAACTCCAGATGATATAGTCCAATCTCCAGATAGAACCTCTCCAGATTGCTATCTTTCCGAAATAGCCGCTAACTTGAGACCGGAGACAAGTTGCTCGATTAATTCATCGAAGTTTTCAGAAGTGCAAGAAAAAAATAGCTGCTAGCTTTGTGAAGAAGCAGTTGGAAACTCGTCGGATCTATTACTATTGCAATCACTCAAAGCCGAGGAACTTGCGTTAATACTGAGATCGGTGAATGTTCTTCCCAAATAGGTAAAATTCGATTGAACTTCAGTTTCCATTATCAGAGCTTATGTTTACAGTCTCCATTATTGTAGCTTTTGTTTACAGTTCGTGCCTAGGAGGTAAAGAATAAAAGAAGGGAAAGAGCAGAAAAAATAGAAATTTAATAAATTTTGGAAAAAGACAGGGCCCACAAATTGGAACCTTGAACATAAAAGTGTCAATAAAATGTGAATGAATGGGTGATGTGACTATATAAAATATTAAATTAAATCCATGTCAGCAGCAATTGAACAATATGCACCATCACAAATATTTATTAATAGCCATTTTTTCAAGTAAAGGTGTTCAAATGGGAAACTCAAAAGTTCATACATCGGCTTTACAAACTAATGCAAGTTTAAGTGGTTAGGAAGCCATTTCGCCTATAGAAAAATAATCACAAGACTATTGCGTCTAGTGTGAAATCTAATTTTAAAGGTTAAAAAAGGCGAACGACATTTCGCTAAGCACCTTCATGTTTTTAATATAGTATATAAATTTTTAGTTCTTATTAGGAAAAAGATATTTAATATAAATTTAAAATTTATTGTTGATTTAGAACTCCTAAATATTAGGGAATAAAGAAAGATTTAATTACAAAAATTTTGCTTGATATTAAAGTCCTAAATGTTAGGAAAATAACTAAATTATAATTCTGTCCATTATAAAAGTTATTTTTAAAGGGTAAAAAAAGCGAACGACATTTCGTTGCGGGCCTTCGTGCTTTTAATATAGAGAAAATCTCACTTTATACCCATTAATTAAAACTATTTCCCCTTTAAGGAGTAGTTTTCGTGAAGCAAAAATCACGTGCTCACAATGCTCAGATCCAAACTATTTACTACTCCTACCATTGCGGCCCAAACTATTTACCCGCTTATTCATTTATTCTATTAAAATAGCTCTTCTTTCTACACTTAGAATTTGGACGAGGGCACAACTTCAGGTTCCAGATCCCATGTCTCAAACCATAGCTTCTATTTCACACTCCTAACAAATCCAAATTTGTCTTCTTTCTTCTGAATTAGTAGTAATTTCTTCTTTGGATTTTTGACTTGATTTGTGGTTATTAATATAATAGATGGATTGGTACCAGAAGGTGGAAAAGCCAAGAGTAGAAACACCCGTTGATGCAAATGAGATTCGTATCACTAGCCAAAGTCGCATGAGAAGCTATATTACCTTTATACACTAAGAATTTGGACGAGGGCACAACTTCAGGTTACCCCTAGTAGGTAGTTAATGACTCTATAGGAGCAAAGAAATTTGGGTGAAGACCCAAGATTAAAGAAGACTTGGTCTTCATTTTACTAACTCCAGATCCTTGAATTATTTTCTTGTTTGTTATTTCTTGACTTACTTGTAATTTATTCTTACAAAATTTTTCTTCCATTTCCCTTATATCCTTCTTCAAAAGGAAATTAGATCTGATTATCTGAGAAGTTGAGCTCTGACTAGTTTCAATTCTGCTCCACTTTTTCTTGATTGTTCTTTCTCTAGCTCTTGCTCTTGCCTTGGCTTAAAATTTTTATTTTGTAGATTTCTTGTTTGATTCAAAGTGGGTGTTGTCAAATATTATACCTTCTGGAAGTTCATACTGAAATTTGATAGCATTTGGAGCTGATTTGAGGTGATTGAGTTGGAAATTTTAGCTGAAAATCGAAAAAGAACACAGCTGCCCAATAGTATACTGCTACAGTATACAATATGTTGTAGGAGTATATAGCTATACTGCAATAGTATACTATTATAGTTTACAATATACTGCAATGGTATATTGTAATAATCAAAGAAGAACACAGTTACCTAACAGTATACCACTACAGTATACAATATATTAACAGTATACTATTATAGTTTACAATATACTGCAACAGTATATTGTAATAATTGAAGAAGAACACAGTTACCTAACAGTATACCGCTACAGTATACAATATACTATAGGAGTATATAGTTATACTGCAACAGTATACTATTATAGTATACAATATATTGTTATAGTATACTGTAATAATATGCAATATACTGTAACAATATGTTGTAATAGTATACAATATACTATAGTATTATACTTATTACTCATAAATTCACTTGCCCTTTTCCTTTTAATTTGCTTTAAGTTTTTACCCAGCGTGAGGGGCAAATTGAAAATGAAAAATAAAGCATAAAAAATTATAGTATGCTATATAATGTAACGGTATACTCTTATAATTAGATCATTTTAGAATTTTTTAAAATTTTTATTGACAACTAATATTATTTCAGTTTAATAATTGAATTAATTTTTTTTAACTCTTTGCGTATAATTGTATACCTTGCTGGTATAGCTATATACTATACTGGTATGATATGTTAGTTAATATTTTTTTGTTGTATTAGCTACCTTTAATTGTTACGCAATTTAATTTTTTTTAGTAATAATATAAAAATAAAAAATAAAAAATAGTGAAAATAGTAAATGAAATTAGATTATGAAGAGAAAATGAATATAAAAAAAAGTTAAATGAAATTAGAAAAGGAAAAAAGAAAAAAATAAGAAGAAAAGGAGAAAAGAAAAAAAAGAAAAAAGAATGAAAGAAAAGAAGCATAGAAATAAAAAAGAATTGGAGAATAAAGAAAAAATCCTCACAAAAACTACTATGGGTAGGAAATGTAATTAGTTTATGGATAGAAAAATAAATGGGTAGACAAAGCTAAATAGTGTAAGTTCAGCACTGAGCCGGAGGAAGTAGGCGTGGATGTGAGGCTTGAATCACAGGTTATCCCCAAGTAAAGGCAGTTTCAAGTACCTTGGGTCGGTTATCCACGGGGGAGGGGAGATCGATGAGGATGTCGCACACCATATTGGGGTAGGATGGATGAAGTGGAGGTTAGCATCCAGAGTTTTGTGTGACAGGAGAGTGCCAACGATACTCAAAGGTAAGGTCTATAAAGCGGTGGTTAGACCGGCCATGATATATGGGGCTGAGTGCTGGCCTGTTAAAAACTCACATATCCAAAAGATGAAAGTACCAGAAATGAGGATGTTGAGGTGGACGTGCGGGCACACTAGGATGAACAAGATCAAGAATGATGATATTCGGGAGAAGGTGCACGTGGTTCCCATTGATGACAAGATGCACGAAGAGAGACTCAAATAGTTTGGACATGTACAGAGGAGAAGCCAGATGCTCCAGTAAGGAGGTGTGAGCGACTGGTTGTGGAGGGCACGAGAAGAGGTAGAGGGCGGCCTAAGAAGTATTGGGGAGAAGTGATCAGACAGGATATGACGAGGCTTCAGATTTTCGAGGACATGACACTTGATAGGAAGTTGTGGAGGTCGAGTATTACGGTTGTAGGCTAGGAGGTAGTTGAGTCTTGCATTACCTTGTACTGTTGTGAGCATAGTCTGATAGGATTTTTGTTTGAAATAGCTAGGGGCGTTGTTGTGTCTTACTATTTTCTCTTTTCGATGCAAGACCTATTTACTAGCCATCATTTTTGTTTTGCATTTTTACTTCTGCATTTTATGTTCCTATTTTTCCTATGATCTCTGTGGAGAAACTAATATTCTCTCATTTTTGTTTTTCTTATTATCTTGAGCCGAGGGTCTTCCGGAAACAACCTCTCTACTCTTTTGGGGTAGGGGTAAGGTGTGCATATATAGTACCCTCCCAAACCCCACTTGTAGGATTTTATTGGGTTGTTGTTGTTGTTGTTGTTGTTGTGTCAAAACCCCTTTAATATAGTAAGTATAAGTATAGATAGATATATTATGATTATTATTATTATTATTATTATTATTATTATTATTATTATTATTATTATTATTATTATTATTATTATTATTATTATTATTATTATTATTATTATTATTATTATTATTATTAAAAGGTCACGTCAATCCACCTCCAAATCAGCACGGAGAGCCGAGAAGTTATTACCTCCAATTAGGGCTAGGGTTCTCAATTTCAATTCCAAGGAAATCGAACTAGGTTTTTAGATTCTCCCTTCACGGTGATCAGACGACGACGTGGGTAATGGGAAGGCACAGAAGCCGTAGCAGGAGTTACAGCCCCGTGCGACGTAAACGCTACGACGAACCACGTGACCGTCGCCACGACCGTCGCTCTCCCGCACCTTCTGGCCTTCTTGTTCGTAACATCTCCCTTAGCGCCAGGTATCAGTCATTTTTTATAAACACATACGCGCAAGTTAGGGTTATCTTTTGTTGCAAAATCAATTTCGTTATTGATTTTTTTTTTTTGTTATCAATTTTGTTATTGAAATATTTAACATGCATTTACCTGATTTTAATGCTTATTAGATGCTTTATAGAACTTTTTGTTGTTTGAGGTAGAGAGAGCGCCCACTGACCACATTTTGGTCCAGTCTTTGAAAAATAGCAGCTGTACTGGAGTTCCACAAACTCCATGAAAGTGGCAATTTTTCAATTACAGCGGCTGAAAATGGCTATTTCTGATTTTTACCAGTTGTTTGAGTGGTGTTTTGAGCTGTTCTTATGACATTTGTGCTTAGCAGGTAGCACCCTAGGCATGTCGATTAACAGTGCACCTCTTGCCTGCAGCCCAATTAATTTGTTCATGCCTTTGTCGACCTCAATTTGATTTTGCATTGAGGGTTTTGGGTCCTCATACTACCTTTTTGGGGGATATCATAATTTATGTTTTCATATGTAATATATTTAGGTGTTGCTTCGATTCGTGAATTCTCCTACTTAAACTCAAGAGTGTATGTTCCTTTGTGGAATTAGTCTGATATTAATATTATTGGTTAAAAAATCAGCTTAATAGAGGAAATTTCAAGTCTGAAACAACCTCTCTAGCTTCAAGGTAGAGGTAAGGTCTGCGCACACACTACCCTACCCAGACCCCACTTGTGGGATTATAATGGGTTTGTTGTTGTTGTAGAGGAAATTTCATATTAAAATCAATAACAAAAATAAACTGGGATTTTCGAAAGTTATAAAAGTTGTATTGGATATTACTATTAGTAGAACTGGAGGTTTTGAAAGCGAAAATCTCACAAAAGCCGCGGGGTACGTAGGATTTGAAGCACAAAGCGAGAAATAAAGCGCACGCTTTCTAGAAGTGAAGCCAACAATTTATGAAATAAATTTTTTATCAAACTTATATATAGTATTATAATAATCAAATTGCAACTGGCATAACTATTTGCAACATCAGGTATGCAATAACGTCGATGCTAGTCTAACTTCTGAAAGTTCAATACAGCTTATCGAGTTATTAAGCTGAACTGCCTTCTGTAAGAAGCTGAATCGTTCGTTTACTATAAGTCTTATTACCGACACGATGGATTGCTATTTGAAAACACTTTCAATACAAAAAGAGCTCCTCCCGGCTATACTCTAGTTGGACAGTCTTACTTCAGTTTGAGAAGTCAAGTAGGTACGAAGAGCTAACAAAGAGTCTTTATATTTGACTGTCCGAAACCAAGTGGGAGATTGAATTGAAAAGGCCGAGATTCAAATAACTGACCGCTTGTTGTTGCAATCTCTTTGCGCGTCATATTTTGAAGTGCACAGTTCTTTGAAGCGTATGGCTTCACTCATAAAGTGACAAGCCTTCACTTTTTATCACTTTTCACCGCTTTAAGCAACAAAGTAATGGATTTTAATGACGCTGAATGAAATGTTGTCTAACATTTTGGAATGTCTCAAAATGGAAAGAGTCATTAACTTGAGCTCCCCTCACACCATAGAAGTCCTCCTGAACTTGTCTCAGCAACATCAATCGAATTTGAATTACATTATCCATCAATACCTTTTTATTCTCATCATTTTCAGGGACTAGCTTCATGAATGTTCTCCAAGGAAATTGGATCAATTGGCACATGAACATTGTATGGACACCTCAATGCTATATTGTATTTAATGAACATCATATCAATGAGTTGTTTGAGTTTCATTTTTTCCGGCTTGTATTTGCAAAAGATAATTAAATTAAGGATTGATTGATCTATCAATCAACTATTCAGCACAAGAAGATTTATGTAAACACTTAACGTGAGATCTCACTTATTTGATTTTCCTTCCTATCCATTAGATAATGGACACTTTTTATTTTGATTCTTTTTTCAATGATCATGTTTTACACTAGTAACAAGTTTCTTACATGTTCAAACACATCCAAATCCTTACACCTAGACTTGCTCCTTGGAGCACTAGCAGATGTCTTATCTCTGATGGAGAGGTTGAATTATGATGCTATGCAATAAGCTATCTTCCTTATCTACAAACATTGATACATGTGGGCTTTATGGTTTCTTATATTTCAGATGGCTTTAAAAACCTTTTGAAATAATATAGCTAGTAAAAAGAAATGATATGCAGATTGCACAATTTATACAGTGGTTTCTGCCTGTCAGTTAATATGGCTTAATAAAAGTTGAAGCTTTCCATCTTTCTAAAAGTTGGGTTGATTTGTTTTCCATTTCTATTTCATAAACTGAAGATTGCTTTCTCTCTCTGTCTTCCTCTCTTTCTCAGTCTCTAAGCAGATGTTGCTATAGTTGTGGATAAAGTTAATCATTTTGTGCTTGTTCTGCAGGCCAGAAGATGTCAGGGTCCCCTTTGAACGTTTTGGTCCTGTAAAAGATGTCTATCTGCCCAAGAATTACTATACTGGGTATGCATATGCCTTGATAATATGGCTTCTCACTTGGTACTGTATTCTGCAATATGGGTCTGTTTCCATGTCCTGCTATTTGTTAATATCACTATGATCAATAACAACCCAACTTGGACTCAGTTCCAAGCTAGTTAGGGTCGGTAATATGAATCTTCACTATCCATTTTGCTTCATCTAGTTGTCTCATTCCAATATGGAATAAATTAGGCTCTAATACTAGAAGTCCTCTACATTTTTTATCGTCATACAAATCTCCCACAATGATTGAAAAACTCCTCTAGCAAATATTAGACCAAGTGAGCATATCAAAAAGACTAAGCCTTAATCTCAACTAGTTTGTATCGTCTATATGTGTGATCTTTTTCTTTCTGTATGCTCTATTTGTCTCTAAGTTTGCATGAATTTCAAGAGATTGTAGATTCTTCAAGACAATTGCATTCCATGTGGCTTTGATTCTACCTCATTCTGTTTTAACATCTTCAACCATCATTTTTCACACTTTTTAGCCGATGCTCCTGGAGGTCTATGTAAGACATAACCTAATCACATCAAGCAACCTCACTTCCATAAATCGACAAGTTTTACGTTGACTGTTGTCTGTCGACGTATTGTACCCCTCCTTTATCTAAGTGTTGGACTAGGTATCGGCAATATAAGTAAGTTCACTGTGACATTTTATCATTTTTTTTTTCCAAAAATAATTTCAACTTATATGTAGGGAACCACGAGGATTTGGCTTTGTGAAGTTCCGTTATGCCGAAGATGCAGCTGAAGCAAAAGCACACTTAAACTGTACAGTTATTGGTGGACGTGAAATTAGTATTGTTTTTGCGGAGGAGAATCGAAAGACCCCTCAAGAAATGAATAGGGTTTTACGCACAAGGTGCTACATATATGTGGTTTGCTTCGAGTTGCAATCATGTTGATTATCAATCTCTTTTCCAGCTCAAGTATTATTCACCCACAGTGAATCTAAGTCTACTACTTTTCCTGTTTAACTAGTGGACCTAGTGCTCGAGGCAGCTACAGGAGACACAGTCCACAAAGGTTCCCAAGTCGCAGATATCACTGTCAGTTTGAATTTTAACTCTCTTACTAAAAGTGTAACTGTTTAGTTTCTCAATGACTCATTTAGCTTCTGATGCTGATTTATATGATATTGCATTGAGGCCCCCACCCCTCCAAAATTAAAAAGGAAAAAGAGAAGAAGTAAACTTAGTACTGTTAGAGTCGAGAGCATTGTCTTCCTTTAAGAGTAATGGTCTAGAATTTTCTATGGCAGCTTACTCGCGCTCGGCTTCCCCAGCACGACGTGACTCAAGGTTTGTATTTCATAACAGAAGTTTTGCTTGTATTCTCCTATTGTTTGTTTGTCTTTGAGCAAGGGCTGCTACTGATTCTAATGGGACAAAATCTAGTAAGAACATCTATTGGGATAAAACAAATCTGTAGCCTGTAGTCATAGTAGCAGCAATTTCATTGCCTAACATGCACAATTCAACTATCAAGACAAAATTGGTCATTTTCCCTATATTTAGAGATAAATGTTGCTCAAAAGAGAGACTTTGCTCGTTGATCTGTTTGATTCCTTTTCAGCATTATGGTGCATGTCCTTCGTCAATGAGCTCTTTGTAAAATTGCAGTTTTTTGCCTTGAATCATCAAGGCGCTTTGTATTGTTGCTTTATCTATTTTTCTTGCCTATTTTTTGTTTGTTATCACCTTTATTGGCTCAAAACACTCCTTGGTTGGTATCTGATTGTTTTATGTTTGCTTTTTTCTCCTTGGAGGTTAGGAACTTAGGATAGTGATGTGGCATATTTATATCTGCCAAAGTGGTGGTTGCCTCACACTATCCACCTGATTTTAGGAATTATTTTTTTCTCTATTTAATTTATCTGTTATCTCTTGTCCTGGAATACTGAGGCTTTCTCCGTCCCTTGAGTTGTGGTGGCTTATTAGGTTCTTTAGCTTTCTAATTTTGTTGAATACTTATTTGGGACACACGATTATAGATTATGTCAAATGTCTTGCAGGCATATGTCATCTATCCTGTAGATTATTGAATGACATCTGCTGGTGGCTTTATTAATGCAGATGCTAAATTGAGAAAGAGACTTAAAGAATTCTGGCCTAATATAGACAATTGAGAAAAGGGACCATAAAGTCAAAGATTACTTGCTCATGAAATGTGATGAATCTCCGGAAGTTTCAAATCACCATCATCAAAGTTCATGTGATTTTCCTTTTCTGGATTTTTTTCTAGTAAGGATGAGCCTTCTATTGTACCTCGGAGAACCAATTGAAGTGGTGTGGACATATTTCTGTCACAAAGACCTTCATTTGCTTATCTTTAAATTCATGTTTTATTTCTTAATGTTGCACAATATCCAGTTAGAGAGAAAATTTAGAGCTTACAGTTGGCCAAAGAAAGAATTCACCTTCAAAGGGGCAAATATTTTTGAAGTTTTTACTGATTGGCATTTCATGAGAATGCCCAAGGAAAGCTATCTCAAGATTTGGGGCAAAGAAGAACTTTGAAGTGATCAGATGCTGAAGAACCGTACCATATAGTGCTTAAACAGTCTGGATCAAACTGTAGTTTTTTCCAGACTATGAAATAAGGATACAGGTAAAGGTTGTGGTTCAGTAGATTAGATATTGAAGGAATCTACCTTTCATGGTTTGTTTTAGTATCAGCCTTATTTTTGAGTAGTGTGGCATTGTGAGTTGGAATAAGCAGTCATTTGAAAACCAGTGCTAGTCTTTTTACTTGTTTGTACTGTTTTCAACTTCATGGGTTGCTGCAAAAACTACATTGAACTTATCATTAAGCGGCTTAAGTGCACTATGGTTCACAGGGACAGGGATCGTGAGAATCGGGATGATTACTATTCTCCAAGGAGATGCAGGTCAAAATCTCCGTCTGTTTCTCCAAGGGATGAAAGAAATTATAGGTTGAATGGAAGATCTTCTAGACAATCCCGGCAAATGTCCAGGTCAAATACTCCACGCATTCAGAAAAAAGGTAGGCCCAGCCCGAGTCCAAGAGATAATAGACTGATTGTTCATGATTTGGACTCTGCCCGAAGGAGGCTCGAGAGATCTGGTAGAAATGTAGACAGCTCAGCCAGATCTCGCTCTAGGTCCTACAGGTCTGTGAAACATTAAATTGAACTAGCCTGTACAATGCACATCCTTTCGATATTTTAGTACTCTATATGCATTTGTTCCTTCATGTACACATACAGCTCTCCTTTTTTGGTGGTTCGAAGGGCCGTTATGGATATACTATTACATAGCAGCTCAAATCAGCACCCTTTTGGTAGAGAGTTGGTGTTTGAGGCTTTGAGCTGTTGCTACTAAACGCCGAGATATGACTTGTCATTTTATGGACGTTATGGATATACCATGACATACAGTTGCTGGTCATGATGATAATAGGTGACTAGCGGAGAAAAGATTTAGAAAAGCTTTCTGTGGTCGGGTTGTATTTTTTGCCAGCTTCCTACTATAAAAATGCTACTAACCTGGTTTCTTTGGTGATTTTCCCTTATTTGACTGTTGTTTTTCCCCCTCTTTGCAGTCCTCATTGACGGTTTGCTCTTCGTTATCACCATCTGCTGGTCTTTTTGGAGGTTTTGGGATGGGAAAAGTATCTGCAATATCTTGATATAGAGGATTGGCTACATATGCAAAACTATAGTAGATTAGAACCTTACGGTTATGTCTGTTCTGCTCGTGTTTTCTTTCTTTTTGTTATCTCAGTTTGAACTGATGGACTATTGTAATATAAAACATGGTCATGGGTTAACATTAGCTGTTTTCTGTTTTTATCGTACTAGTTCTCTAAATTTTAAGGTTCGGTGTACTTGTAGTTATAGTTCTGTTTCCTTGTCCTATGTCTGCCATTTAGTTTTACTTTATTAATCGAGGATGGAGCGTTATCGGAAACAACCTTTTTGCCCTATGGGGTAGGGGTAAGATTTTGCTGACCCCACTTGTGGGATTTTGCTGGGCTGCTGTTGTAATCGAGAATGGAGTAGTTAAAATGGTGAAACAACAACAACGACCCAGTAAAGTCCCACTAAGTGGGGTTTGGGGAGGGTAGTGTGTACGCAGACCTTACCCCCTACTCCGATAGAGCAGAGAGGCTGCAAATATGTAGTAACATCTTGCGCCTTTCAGCCTGTACGACTAAAATATTTCAGCCTGTACGACTAAAATATTGAGACGTTATGTATAGGTGGAAGTTCTTAATTAATCAAAGCCCCAATAACAGATGCAAGGCTAGCGTAAATTTCACCTTAGTCTCATAAATGTCCTTCCCAAATCCTAGCGAAAGGTGGATGATCTGCCGATTTGTCGCCTTTATACTTGGTAGAGCTAGTAACATTAAGTGTATTTTCATGACTTAAAAAAGTCATTTTATCTCTAAAAATAAAAGGAATTTTTACCTCATATAGCAAAGGTTGATTTCTTATTTATTTTAAATAAATACCATTTTAAAAAAATTATATTTCATAGCTACATTTTGATTTTTATACTCAAATATCTATTTATAGTTACTCCTACCCTTGAGCCATAAAATATTCTTTGTATTATTTTTCTCTCGTTTTAGAGAACCACACGTCCTAATCACGAAGAGAGATGGACGAAAAAGATTATTGAAAACCCAACACTTTTTGCTTCTATTTCACTGATCTCTCTCCCTAATTCAATTCCTTAGTTGCTGAAATTCCGAAAATGCTGATGGTAGAACCCGCCGTCCGTTTCTCTCACCACCTCCATTGCTGCTTTTCTTCATCTACCAAATTCGCAATTACTAACAAAAGAAGACAATCTGCTATTGAAAATAAGGAATTTCTTTCGTTTTTGCGCCAAATTTTGAGAGTTTCGAGTCAGAATCGCGGCCCTCTTGACGAGATGATCACATTAGGGTTATTCTTGAACAAAGAGGACAGAGTTTGGGGCTAAGCAACTTGAAGTGTCTGTTACCTATTTTTGTTGTTGTATTTCAATGTATTTCGTTGTATTTTATGTATTTCATTGTATCTCGCTGTATTTCATATATTTCAATGTATTCACTGTCTCGCTATATTCCATCAATGTATTCATATGTTTTTTTAATTAATATAATTTATGTATTTTATGTATTCAGATTTATAATTGTGTTTGTTGAGTTATATTAGGAGTCTATTGTGTTAATTGATTCACTTTCCGTTTAAAAACAGCTGAATAGATCATGAATTGCGCCGTTTACGTTACTGTATTCACAAATACATATCGTGAATACAGTCGAATACGATAATCTGTCTAGCTGTAATCCCCTGTTTCACACTGGGAATACAGTCGAATACAATAATCTGTCTAGTTGTAATCCCATATTTCACGCCGAGAAATGCTATTGTATTCATGAATACAATAGCTTAAATACATCGAATACACTCTAAAAAACTTGAAAACATAGCTATAGGAAGTAATTTAGTAAATGGTAGCTACAAGTAGCTAATAACCACTAAAACATAATGATTTTTGAAAGTTTCTCAAAATAAAATAAAAATTTAAGCAGGCACTTGCCATGAGAAAATAAAGTGTTTCATCGTATTATAGTCCACAAGTAGCCCATTTCGTCATGGGCTTTTAGAGAAAGGGCTCAACTAAACGAAATAATTGCGCAAACACCCTATTTGGTCGGCCCCATTTAACCTATACTTACTTTTTTAAAAAGTTATAACTTATACCCACTGTTTAAACAACTTCAGGCCTCTTTCTCCCCCTCCTCCTTTATTTTCTGAATGCTGAAGATTGAGATATTATTATGTGTTCTAGTCTAAATTATATATGCTATTTTAACTCTTTACAACTAGGAATTAGCTTCTGGACCGTCCAGTTCGGAAATTCTAATATTAATTGCTACTGAAACATGAAAGCACGACTTGATTCCCTGTGCTTTAGGTGAAGATGTTACTTTTACTAATGGTCTTGTTTTATTGGAGTATTGTTTTTCAAATTTCCTGATAATTCCATTATAGCAACTGGATCTTAATGACAACTTGTCATTGTTGTTTTAGAACTTCAACTCTAAGAATGCTGAAGTTCAGCAAATATAAACAAAAACTTCAGCTCCTAGAATGCTGAAGTTCAGCAAATACAAAACAAACTTCAGCCCTGAAGTTCATCACAAACATAACAAAGCTTAAGCTAAAACATGCTGAGGTTCAACAAATATAGAACAAAACTTCAGCTAAAACATGCTGAAGTTCAGCAAATAAAGAACAAAACTTCAGCTACTAGAATGCTTAAGTTCAGCAATTACAAACAAAAACTCCAGCCAACACTTGGTTCAACAGTTTTTGCTACTTCAGGCCCGTCTACTAGAATGCTGAAGTTTGCGTGATTGCCTTTGCTACTTCAGGCCCGTATGCCTAAAGTTACGCGAAAAGTGGGTTCACTTGTAATTTTTTTTGCAAAGCGGATATAAGTTAAAATGTGACCCAAAAAGCGGGTATAGATGCAAATGCCCCTTACAAAATGAGTAAATAGAAGACCATTTTCCGGTTCTCGAGTCCCATACTAGGGGTGACAAATGGGCGTGTTGGGCTGAATTTGGGTGGGTCAAGATGGGCAGTGGCGGAGCCACATTGAAGCAAGGGGTGTCAAGCGACACCTCTTCGCTGGAAAATTACACTATTTTACTTGATAATTTTTTTTATTTTATGTATATTTAATATATGTTGACTCCCCTTAACTTTTCAATGTATCTAATTATTTATATTTTGACACTCCTTAATGAAAATTCTGGATCCGCCCCCGAAGATGGGTTAGGTCAATAAATGGGTCATTGCCCAACCCAACCCAATGTGTATTTGGGTTAAGATGGACTGGGCCAAGATGGGCTAAACAATGAGTCATAACCCAACCCGCCTAACTTAACCTATGTTTTAGAACCATGCTCATCTTAAATATAAAAACCTTTTACTTTAAAATATGTGAGTTAACAAATATTTTATGGGTAGGGGAGGGCGGGGTTGGGGTGGGTGGTGCAGAAAAACGAAAAAATATAAAAACAGAAAATTGAAATTATATAAAAAAGTAAAAAAAAAATTGAGGAGTTTTGCGTGCGGCGGGGGGTGGGGGGTGCGGAAAAATAAAAAAAAATTAAAAATATAAAGAAAAAGGAAATTTTTATTTTGAGGGGGTTTGCGCCGGGGGGGGGGGGAGGAGTAGGAGGTAGGGTGGGTGGGTGGTGTAGAAAAATAAAAAAATAGAAAATTGAAAATACAAAAAAAAAGTGAATTTTTTTAGGGGTTTTGTGCGGGGGTGGGGGGAAGGGTGGGGGGTTAGGGGGAGGGTGGGTGGCGCAGGAAAACAAAAAAACAGAAAATTGAAAATACAAAAAAAAAGTAAAATTTTTTTGGGGTTTTGCTGGGGGTAGGGGTAGGGTGGGTGAGTGGTGTAGAAAAACAAAAGAACAGAAAATTAAAAGTACAAAAAAAAATAAAAAATTGGGGCAACTAAGTAAATTTGTAGATAAGTTTGGTTGAGATCCTTTGTTTTGGGTGTGTTTCATGGGTTGTATTTGGGCTGTTAAATGAGTCAGAATGAGCTATAAAAAATAATAGGTTAACTTGGGCTCAATGCAAATTGACCCATGAGCTAAAATGTTTGTAGCCCAACCCATTAATCTCTGGGTTAGTTGGGCGGGTTAGATGGATTTGGGCTCAAATTGACACCCCTATCCCATACCGACCAATTGCTGAAGCATTCCACGGTTTATATTGTAAAAGCTCAATATGAGAGTGTCCCTTCGGGTACAACGATACAGAGAAGATTAACATGATCCTTGTGAAAGGATGACACGCACAAATCGAGAATTGGTCCAATATCTTCTGAAGCTTATTTCTTATCTAGTTTCATAAGAGGTCTTAGGAAGGAAATCAACCGGTCCGTAGAATTGTTTCCGTATTTCTTTTTTATTACTATTGTGCATATGTTATTCTAGAAGCATCTAAACATGTTACTCAGCAAGGAAGTATACGAGAATGACAGAAAACGCAAGGCTACTTTAGATCTCGAATTTCCTGGTGTTAAAATCATGGTAAATAAGGAGCAGAAGGAAGGTCTTAGAAAGAGAAAATCTCAAATGTTAATGTTTGCTCCAACGAATATAACACAAGTAAATCGCAGATGCAAGTGGCCATACAACTTTCCAGAAGGAGCTATATATTGTCGCCTCCTTTGATTCTATATTGGTGGATAGCTCAGTGCAAAGTAAGCTTAACAGGTACTTCGGTTTTGATTTTGATTTGCATAATTTGGAGGAATATATATGACATTAAGGATTATTTCAAAACTAGAATGAGGAACTGTCAACACGTGAGACTTGGAACGTCTGACAAGCTTGTTAATTAACTATAACCAATTACCTTTAAGTACTGAAGTTTTTTTATTAACTGGACAGAAGATGTTGAGGCTTCCTGTAAAAAAGTGGGAACTGAATTGAAGTTGTTAAGGAAGCTCTTCTGAGAAATAGTTTTAACAATGACGTTATTTGGATAGTTGAGTGTTTAGAGTTCGAGTTGCTGGCAGTTCCAAAGGCCAGTTACCAGAACACCCTTCACCGAAAAATTACACTGTATATATAAGACAAAATCTGTTTTTTATATCTATATATTAAGTTTTGAACACCCTTAGCACAATCCAAAAGTGTAGTTTAGTGGTAAAGGGGGTTCAAAATCTACATAAGGTCATGACTTCAATTTCCACTAGCTACAATTTTTTTTTTAACCCCCTTCGTGGAGATCCTGCCTCCGCCACTGCCAAAGGCTTGTCATTACTCTAATGGAAGCATTTTACTGTATTCTAAATGGATTTGCTAATGCTGAAGTAGTGTCATTCCTTTCATTTTGAAGAAAATGACTCTACTATTGAGGTAAAAGGCCTATTGAGGGTTATCGTAATTTTCTCGGATATACCATTGTGTTAACTGTCATTCTGAAGAAAATGACACCACTACTGCGTGCTGCTAGTGCTCTGGTCGTGCAACTCTATGACTGCTCGATTGAGTAATGTCACCTTGATTCGTGGGAGATGGTTGCAAGAATTTCAGATATGCTGAGCAATAGGCCAATAACCATGATAGTGGAGTTATTAAAGCAGAGAGCAGAGTAGGCAAAACAGACAGCCTTTAAGCAGGACGTGCATGCATAATGGTAGGCATGCAAGTTCACAGGTTTGGCATCGTTGAGACTTCTCTTGTGTCCTATAGTTTACGTGTTAAAGTGTGCTGATAGTGCAAATAAAATTTACAATTGTTTAAATTTTACTTTTACGGTCATGTAGGCAATAAATTTGCGTCCAGAAAATAAAATCAAGACCGAAAAATATCGCAACAATTGTAGTAATTTTATTTCAAATATTTGAGTGTTACAATCTCTATGAATCCTCTGATTCTTCTTTTCAATAGTAAATAAATTCAAGGACCCTTGAGCTTGATCTTGAATCTATATTTGTTTCCACGAACGATGATCTTGTTCTTGAACTTGAGCTTGATTGCTTGAACTTGACCTTGATTCGTTCTTGAGTTTGAACTTGATTTCTTGAACTTAAACTTGATTGCTTGAAGCTTGAAACTTGTAGATTGCTTGAAGCTTGAAACTTGTAGAGAAATTTGCGGCGTTTGATCCACGAGCTCTCTCTTGCTTCTTGTTATAACTTCTGGTGTCTTTTCTGAGTTATGAAACCCCTATTTATAGTTGTGGAAGGGAGGAGTTGAGATAAGAACAAACTCTTTCCGACCAATCAAATTGAAGTGTGATATGACCGTATTTGATTGGCCAGAACATGTCACTTGCACACGTGGCGCGATTTCATTAGCCTTTTAATGTGACTTGGCATGCCTTGCCATTTGACACATGACATGATCCCATTGGCTCTTCTGTTTGACTTGACATGTCACATCATTTGACACGTGGCATGATCCCATCAGCTCTTCTGTTTGACTTGGCATACCACGTCATTTAACACATGACACCAAACTGGGCCTCTAGGAAGATGACATCTTGGGCTTAATGAAGTGGACTCATCACTTTAGCCCAACTAAATGGGCTAGCCCAACTAAATGGGCTAGCCCAATGGATTAAGACTTATTTATTTAATCCATATATATATTTGGACTTATATAATAAATTTAATTATATTAGCCCGTAGTATTTATTTGGACTAATATATCTTGAATTTAAAATATAAATCAAATTATTTTATGAATTTAATTGTAATAAAATTTATATGCCTATAAATGCCCCTACTTCAAAACTTGTCAAGGTGTAAATTTTAAAGACTAGGTTTGAAGTAACTGTAAAATAAAATTACTTTTTCCGTTTACTAAAACTATAAGGCTTACTCCTTATGGTCATAAAAATATTTGTCATTGACCTAATAAGATAATGATTTTCTTGGATTAGAATATTGGATAGGATAATAATCTTTTTTCTACACGTCAAAATGTAAAATGACTTCACAGCACTTCAAACGGGATAAATTTCCTTAGTGGTGTTACTGAAGTCAAAGTACTTGCTTTCCTTATCAAATAGAGAATTGGAAACATTCCATTATTTTATTGTTCCTCATTACACCAGACTCCTTGTATTTTATACGGACTAGGAGACAAATCGTCCAAGTCCGTGTTGGAGATGAATCGTTGCCGAACTTTTCAACTGATCCCACATCGAATTACATATCATCAACGCCTCACTCTGTAATCTATATAAACCCATGTGCTCGTATTTGTAGAGCATCAATTTGCAGTATTCGCAATTTACTTGAGTCTATTTTTGTAAATAAGGAAGCATTAACGCGAAGATTTTTTTTTCTTGTGCTTTTCTTCTTTTATTATTGTATTTTTCTTTTGTAGGTCAAGGAAGTGAGAGTAGATTCCTCCATACATGAAGAATGCAATCTTAGGCGTGAAGGAATGAGTACACATTCCTACTCGACAATCGAAGAGATTATTATCATGGCCCGACTATTGAAGAGATTACTCTCAATGTGGCCCGACTACCGGAGAGATTACTCTCAGTGTGACCTGACTACCGGAGAGATTACTCTCAAAATGACCCGACTATCGAAGAGATTACTCTTAATATGGCTCGACTACTGGAGAGATTATTCTCAAAATGACCCGAGTATCGGAGAGATTACTCTCAATATGGCTCGACTACTGGAGAGATTATTCTCAAAATGACCCGAGTATCGGAGAGATTACTCTCAATGTGGCCCAACTATCAGAGAGATTACTCTCAAAATGACCCGACTATTGGAGAGATTACTCTCAATATGACCCAACTATCAGAGAGATTACTCTCAAAATGACCCGACTATTGGAGAGATTCCTCTCCATGTGGCCCGACTATCGGAGAGATTACTCTCCATGTTGCCCAACTATCGGAGAGATTACTCTCAAAATGACCCGACTATCGGAGAAATTACTATCAATATGGCATGACTACCGGATAGATTACTTTTAATGTGGCCCGACTACCGGAGATATTACTCTCAAAATGGCTCGACTATCGGAGAGATTACTCTCAATGTGGCTCGACTATCACAAAGATTACTCTCAAAATAAGCCGACTACCGGAGAGATTACTCTCAATGTTGCCCGACTATTGGAGGCCATTTCACCCATTTAGACTTTTGTGCTTATTCTAATATTCTTGATTTGGACTTTGACGACCCCCTTTTTTTTGCAGCCCGAAGAGATGGAAAATTTCAGAGACTATACATCGCCTTCCTCTAAACTTAGATATCTCATAATTGAGACTGAAGATGGCATAGAACAAACCAAGCTTTTGGTTCACGACAAGCTGGCCGGTATGCAGCTTCATGGCCTTCTTTGAGGAACTCCCTTCATGTAGAAAACTGGACCTTGTAACACAAGTCTACTTCTAATCCACTATCCAAGATGTTGTCTCTCCAAGCCCCAATCTATCGCCACGTAAACATTGCTAGTACCCTTCCAAACTTAGGGCATCGTGTAATTCAAGGCGAAGTACGTTGGGGAAGCACAACAACAATCGAGGGTGAGTATTGTCATATTCCAGGATTTTTGGAATGGGCTGAAGATGTACTTGGTGGAAGCCAACAAACCCTGAGTACAACAAAGATTTATGATGCTGTCTATGCCTCACTTTTCACTTATGATAGAAATTCAAACATTTTACAAGCATTTTGTGAGGCTTGGTGCCCCAAGACGAACACGCTTCTTACATCAGCTGGGGAACTTTCTATATCTCTTTGGGACTTGCATATCCTTGGAGGTCTGCCTATTGTGGGTTCTCCTTATGAAGAAGTGGTACCTAAGACAAGAGAACTTATTGGTTTACACGAAAAACAAATGAGATTTATCTCTCGATCTTGCGAGTACTTGTTTCTGCCTTTCATCATCTTAAGGAAGGTACAGGTGCTAACCAAAAAGTCCGCTGCAGCACTTGGACAAAGTTTTGGTATAAAAAAACTTTGACATATAAACCAGCCCCACTACGAAAGGAAAAGAAATCCGTGCACCTAAAGTCAACACATAATCCTAACAGAGTCATTCCCGAGACAACGAGGTGGTCGAGAGATCAAGAAGCTATATTTTCCAAGCTTAGGGTGAGGTATGACAAGAAAGATGAAACATATGTAGCAGCATTCTTATCAATTTGGCTATGTGCCTTTGTGTTTCCCAAGGCAGAAAACTTCATTCGCCCTGAGACTTTTAAGATGGCAAGCACGATGGCAGGTGGGCGAAAGATCAGCCTTGCGGTTCCAGTTTTGGCGAGTATTTATCATTGTTTGAACAAGATTTCGTGTTCTTCCCAACTTGATCAGGTCAAAGTTTATTTTCCCATTCATTATGTTTACGACTGGCTTGCACATTACTTTAAAACCCATTATCCATTTGCTAAGGGTCCGTCTGTCCCTTTGATGGTGGCATACTCAGGAGAGGGAGCTGCGAGGTACTTTGACAAGAAAGATGTAAGAAAACACATCTACACTAGGGAGGATATAGTTTGGACACCAACAATGTTAACCAATTCTCGTCCTTATTATTATGTAGATAACGATGCCCCTCAAGAGTTGGAGTCAAATTACTTCATGAGCTCACGTTTAAATTACCTCTCTTTGAGGTATGGTAACTCATTTATCATCGAGCCATATAGCCCACATTGGTTTGGTCATCAATTTAGGTTTTACAGAACGTCCCTGGTTTTTTGGAGAATGATATCCGTAACGCCTCTCTAGATGAAAGACTCAGATTTTGGAGGATTTGCACACTATATCGGTCTATGTCACGTGCGATTTTTCCCCCAACGGGAGATCTTGTGGAGAAGCCTTTCTCTACCAATTATATGCCTTGGTGGGAGAAAGCGCATGGAAAGTTTCTCGAGAATAATTTACAAGCTTTGGTAGACAATGTTGGGTTAAAGTCTGCTACTCCTTTAAGAGGTGAAGATCAAGGTGTTGGAAATACACTCCCAAAAGTTAAAGGGCCACGTACTCCAATCTCAAAAGTAGCTACACAACATAAGAAAAAGGAAGCTTAAATCCTTAAAGGCGGTTTTGAAAGACGTGGTGTGCACTTCAACAGATTTAGAGAAGCACCCTCCAGTTCTTCCATTTAGCACGCAAGTTCCTCAAGATACAAACCAGAGTACCAATAAAGATCAAAATTGGTAAAGGAAACAACCTAACCCAATAGAGATTGTAGAGGTTCCAAGTGTTGATAGTCCTTCAAGAATGCCTACAACTTGTAACAAGGAGGTAAAAATACAATCACCTTGCCCTTTTTATTTTTTATTTTTTAACCGAACGAATGGATCTGCTAAAAAATATTCACTTTCTTTGCCTTTTCCTTATGCAGTTAAATGCCACTGGCCATACAGTGGTATCCCCACATGATAAGCCATAAGTGAGTAATAAATCTATTGGAGTGCCTACATCTAAAGTGAAGTCGTCTTCAAAGGCGTCATCTCTTCCTCATGACAGAGCCCTAAACCAACCAACTCTAAACGAGATAACTCGCATCCCACCGATGACAAATATAGCAGTATCTATTTTTAAAGGAAAGGGCATTATCTTTAATCGTAAAAAGGAGTTCATCTTGGGACTTTGGGAGGATATTTGCAACAGACTCTCCAAAACTTGTGCCGACCTGCTCTCATCTTATAGGGAGAAAATCAATGAGATTTTCGAGGATATGAAGAAGACGAATATTTTGGATCTTTCTCCATTAGAGAGTTTACTGGATTCTCTTTTTGAGCTTGCCGTGTCATATGACCAAGAGCGATCCAATATGGCTGATAAGACGAGTGAAGATGAGAAGCTAGAGCTGATTTCTAAAGCTAAAGAGTGCCTCGAGTCGTTCAAACTTGAAGCAAGTGAGAAAATCAAGAAAGTTTCCTCTAGTGAAAAGAAACTGAAGAGAGGTGTGAAGAAGTTGCAGACATTACAACAAGAGAGGGAGAACCTTGAAGGTGTTATGGAAGCGACTCAAAAGGAGGTTGAAGAGATTCAGGCAAAAGGTTTAGCTGCCGAGACTAAGGTCTCTTCATATGACAACTTAAATTTACTAACTGATGAAGATTCGGCCCATTTGGAGGAGAAGAAGAAGAACCTGGAGACTAGCTGTCAAGAATTGATCAACTACAAGTTTTGTTTAGATTAGGCTATTAGCATTATCTCCCCTTTTATCTTTATGTTAGATTGACCTAGTGGATGTTTATTTCATCTTAAATAAGATTGCTTCTATTTTTGCTTTACATTGCCTGACATTTATCTTGGTCGCATAATTTTCAGCTTTACGCACTCGTAACAAAAGATTCATATCTCATCGTAGGAGAGACCAAATAACAAACCTTTGATTTCTCAAAAATTAGACTTCAATATCCAAAATATATCCAAAACTTAGAATCAAACACCTTCAGAATCGACCTAGATAATATTTTGAAACCAACTTTAGCTTTCACCACGTTGAAAATTTCAGATTTGCGCAGCCTCACCAAAAAATCATATCTTGGTGTAGGAAAGTCAGAATCACAAACCGTTTGATTTTTTGGAAACTTAACTTACAGATCTATATTATATCCAAAATTCCAAACTTAATGCCTTAAGGATAGTTGCAGATAATGGTTCGAAATCAATATTACATTCTGACACGGTGATGATTTCAAATTTGCACAACTTCACCAAAACCTTTGTATCTTGATGTGGAAATGTCGAAATCATGAACCATTTGATCCATTGGAAACTTTCATTGAAATAATATAATATATCCAAAATGAAAATTTTAATGCCTTAAGGATAGTTTCAGATAATATTTTGAAGTCAACTTTGATTCCTGATATGCCGACAATTCTAAATTAGCTTGACTTCACCAAAATATTTGTATCTTGGTGTGAAAGCCTTGAGATTGTGAGAACTTTTTAATTGTAAAAAATTGAAATTCATGAGCTTCATTCTCGCCAAATATCTTGTCCAAGTCTCACTGAATTTGAAATGTCATGAAGGCAGACCAAAATAATTTGAAGGTTTGGCGAACGTGAAGGCATAACGGATCCCCGGACTTCAATGCAAATGCTTTGCAACCTCCAAAAAAATATTAATCATTTCATTGAAGACACTAATTTACCATAGCGGCTTGCCCCTTTAAATCAAATGGGATCCAAAGTTTAATAGAAGAATGATATCCGAGCTCGATTTTCAAATACTGATTGAATGAATTACATTCAATCGTACTTCATTCGGACAACGATTGAGGGATTATGTATCTTTTGAACTTATGCAACTGAACTCATAATGAAACTCTAAGCCGCCTACGTACCTCAGTGAAGAGGATCAAGTCATACCGTAGTTCAGAATGTGTAAATTTTTTATTTTAGTTTTTTTTTTATGTCCTAACTTTTGCCTAGGCCGCTTCTTTAGAGATTTCCAACCTAGTGGACCTTTTTTTTATATTTTAATATCCTAACTTTTTCCTAAGCCGCCTCTTTCGAGGTTTTCAACCCAACGAATTTTTTTTGTGTGGACCGTACACAGTTTAGACTCATGCGGGCCAGGAGTATAGAAACATGCAGTTTAGGCTCATGCGTCAAGGAGCGTGGTAACTTCAAGGATAATACTTCTTCAAAAACTTTCCATTGATAGGGCCGATTCTCATGCCATATGCATCAACCAACTTGTAAGCCCCACTTGAGTAAGCTTCTTATATGACATATGACCCATCCCATTTTGAAGTGAACTTCCCTATAGGTTTATGGGAAGTAATTATGGGTCTTCGTACGACAATTACTTGATCTCCTACTTGAAAGGATCTCGGGCGAACTCTTTTATTGAAGGCACGAGACAATCGAGCTTGATAACATTCAAGACTCTATTGAACTTCCAACCTCTTCTCATCAAGAGCCTCAAACTCTGCTAATCGAAGTCGAGCATTTTCTTCATCAGTGATCCGTTCTTGAATAGCCAGTCATAACGAAGTTATTTGATGCTCAAGTGGCAAGACGACTCTACTCTATAAATGAGTGAATAAGGAGCCACCTGTGTTGGCGTACGATGAGTGGTCCTATATTCCCATAGAGCTTCTTCCATACGGTCATTCCAATCTCGTTTGGGTTTGGAGACGACTTTCTTTAACAAGTTGCATAGAGTTTTGTTGAATGCCTCAGCTAGACCATTGGTGGCAGCATTATACATTAAAGATTTACGTTGCTTGAAGCCAAAGAGATCACAAATCTTGTTCATCAACCTATTATCGAATGACTTTCCATTATCTGTTATTATGTAATGAGGAATGCCAAAGCGATCAATAATGTTTACTCGGATGGAACTTGCAAAATTTTCCTTCTTTACTTCCTTAAGAGCAACAACTTTAGCCCATTTTGAGTAGTCAGTTGCAGCCAAGATGTATAGGTGCCCACCAGAGAACTTTGGCAGTGGTCCAACAACATCCAATCCCCAAGCGTCAAATGGCCAGGATGCAACAGTCGGGTGCAACACTTCAGGAGGTTGATGAATAAAATTCGCATGGAATTGACAAGCCTTGCATCTTCGAGCGTAGTCCAAGCAATCTTTTACCATCGTTGGCCAATAATATCCCATCCTTTTTATATGGAAGTGGAGCTTTGGTCCAGACTGGTGTGACCCACATACCCCAGAATGTTTCTCTTGCAAAGCTTGGAGAGGCTTCTTCTTACCCTAAGTATCGTAAGAGTACTCCTTCAAATGGCCTTCTATATAGAGTATCGTTGTAGTAAAGGAAGCGAGGTGCACGACGACGGATTTCAGTCCTTCTCTGCGGATTTTTTGGAAGTATCCCATAGCACAAGTAGTCGATAATGGGTTGTTGCCATTCTTCTTTCTCAACTTTAGAAATAGCGACAAGATGCTTGAATTCATTTTCTTCACCTTCAGCCTCATTTGGCGGCGGTATTACCCATTTTTGGCAGACAATAACTTGGCTTGATCAGACAATATTAACGATAAAGCTAGGGCAGCTAAAGCATCAACCTTCTTATTTTCTTTCCTTGGCACATGTTAAATAGTCACATCACTGAGCCACCCCATTAATTTTTTAGCGTAATCATGATATGGGTGTAGTTCAGGCTTCTTGACCTCAAAACTACCTAAAAGCTGATTGACCACTAACTGAGAGTCATCAAAGACTTGCAATTGCAACTGTTTCATTTCGACAACCATTTTGAGCCCAAGTATTAGTGCTTGATACTCAGCAACGTTGTTAGAGCAGAGTCGCGTCAACGAAAAAGAGTAGGGCAGAACTTCACGTTGAGAAGTAACAAATACTACACCAGCACTAGCTCCTCCGCGATGTGCAGCACCATCAAAGTACATCTTCCATGGAGGTTGAACTTCAATGACCATGTCGCCCTCATCAGGTAGTTCGTCAGTTAGCTCCCAATCATCAGGTATAGGGTGATCTGCCAAGAAGTCTGCTAACACTTGTCCTTTTATAGCTTTTTGTGGGATGTACACAATTTCAAATTGTTGAAACTGGAGGTACTACCTTGCTAGTCGATCACTAAGAAATGTTTTGACATCACGAACTTGATGGGATTTGCTCTTGAAACTAAATGAACGACATGAGATTGAAAGTAGTGCTTCAACTATTGGATTGAGAAAACTAGCGCCAGACATAACTTTTTAATTGACGAATAATTCAGCTCATTTGGTGTCATCATCCTGCTCAACTAGTAAAGGGGTTTTTCTTTTCCTTCACTATTTTCTTGGGCCAGCAGCGCTCAAACAGACCTTTATTTTCGTGAAATGTATAGTATCAACGGCTTTTCAAGTATAGGGGCTGCCAAAACTGGAGGTTTCATCAAGTAGGATTTAATGCTCTCAAAGGCATTGCTACACGCTAGGTCCCATTTGAAAGGGACACCTTTCTTCATAAGGCGACTGAATGGTTGGCACCTTCCAGCTAGGTTTGAGATGAATCTTCTAAGGTATGCTAGCTTTCCTTGCAGACTTTTCAATTCATGAATATTGGGGAGCTTGGGCATTTTCAAAATGGCATCCACTTTGGCTTGATCAATTTTGATCCCTCGATGTCAGACAATGAAACCAAGGAACTTTCCGGAAGTAACTCTAAAGGCGCATTTCAATGGATTAATCCTAAGTTGGTACCTCTGGAGCAACTCAAACACCATTCTCAAGTCTTTTAAGTGGTCGCCCCTCTTTCTTGATTTTACCACCACGTCATCAACATAACATTCGACATTCTTGTGGAGAAGGTCATCAAAGATATTCTACATAGCTCTTTAGTAAGTAGCACCAGCGTTCTTCAAGCCAAAAGGCATTACCTTGTAGCAATAAATACCTTTGGGGGTACAGAATGCAGTAAGCTCTTCATCTTTTAGCGCCATGCGGATTTGGCTATAGCTTGATGAACCGTCCATAAATGACATTACCTCGTACCCAGTAGTAGCATCGATCATCAGCTTTAGAATAGGAAATGGGAATTCATCTTTTGGACACACATTGTTGAGATCCCTGAAGTCAACGCACACTCGAATCTGGCCATTTTTCTTCCTTACAGGGACTATACTTGAAACCCATGTTGGGTATTTAACTTTACGAATAAAGATAGCTTTGATGAGTTTGTTAACTTTGGTTTCAATCAAGGGAACCAAATTTGGCCTAAAGCGCCTTTGGGCTTGTTTAACAGGACGCCCGCCCGCCATTATTTACGACAAGGTGATGGACTGCTACTTTAGGGTCCAAGCCAGACACTTCTTTTTAACTCCAAGCAAAGACATCCCTAACTCGTTGAGTAACTCAATATAAGTTCTTTCTTCATAAACTTCTAGTAAAGCCCTTAGGTAGGTGGGCCTTGGTTCTTCATCAGTTCCAAGGTTAACTTCTTTTAAGGCATCAATCATTGCCTTTACCCATTCTTCAAGTTCTGGAGGTGCATCTTTTGCATCTTCATCTTCTTGAGGGTTCCCATCATTTAATGATATGTGATAACATGGTAAAACATCGTCTAATTTCTCGTTATCCTCCATTAGAGAAAAATACCATGCTCACCTTGTGTAGTAACATGATACGAAGAACCCACACTTTCTTCGTCTTCATCACGTTCTTAGTGTAGACCACAACGTATGTCTTCACCTTCAGTACTTCATCACACAAAACCATGACTTTTGTTTGTCGCTTCATTTTAGAAGGAACCAAACTTTGGAAATCTTTAGAGATCTTCTGAATTTTGGGTGAAGCGGGTGTTGTTGTATTTCGATAATTTCTCTGGAACTTATTTCCCTTATTTAATGGACCCAATCTCTCAAATACGGAAGTTCTCATAGATGATTTTCCAAGTCGATCAAAGATAGAAGGCCTGTTAGAAGTGGCAGATTCATCTTCTACAGTGATATAATTGCTACTCGCACTTCTTATTGAGATGCGCACTGGTGACGGTTGCTTGTATCCCAAACCTTCACGTGGTTGCCTCGTTGCAGCTTCTGATGGGAGCTTCCCTAACTTTGATGGCTTATTGGGATCGTATCCAACTTTTGCAAATAGCTTATAAGTGTTAGGGTCAAAACCTTCATCTGTTCGCTTTGTAGGGAGTGCCACATTCTGCAAATGATTTTGGGTTACAAACCCTAAAAGCGGCTTTGAGGATAACTTTACTGCCTCAATTCGTTTTATCAGAAGAGTTAAATCCTTTAGCGTGTTAGTTTGGAGATTGGATGATTCGCCCTCGTCTTTCTTCCTTTTAAGGACATATTGGAGCGTGGGACTTACTTTCTTTCCATAAGACGCAATACCCCCTTTATGAGATTTATTCACGTTGGAATGTACCTCCTGAGGAATAGCTTTGGCTTTACCAATAGTCACCTCAGCTCTTTTAGTTATGGGCTCGTCATTCTTTCTTTTCATGCTATCATCAGCTTTTATCTCCTTCACAATACGGTTCTTCAAGTAGAAACTTTGCATTAGCGAAGTGTGACTCTACTTCGGTGAATGGCTCATCATCAGCAACTATCTTCTTCTCGACTTCACCCTCGTAGTATTTTAAAATGGAACCACTTTATTCTTATGTATCCAAGGCCTTCCAAGCAAGACATTATATGAAGTCTTCGTGTCGATTACATGCAACCATGCACTTGATTACATATCTTCAATGGTGATTTCCAGCCTGATCGTGCCTATGGATCTTTCCCCCTCTTGGTTGAATCCTTGGATCATCACACGATTTTCTAAGAGTTCGCTCATGGGAATACCAAGTTCTTTCACAGTGTGAATTGGCAAAATGTTCACTGAGGATCCCCCATCAACCTAGATTCGATTTATTCTTTCATCGCACATATAGCCAACCAGGTATAATGGGCGATTGTGAAGAGTGTCACCCAGTAGAAGATCGTCATTTATGAACGTAACCTTTTCCTCACACACATTAGCTTCTTGAGGAATAGACTCGATGAGCTTTTCTGAAGATGGTGCTAACGGTAGGTCGTCATTCTTTTCTTCCCCTTTATCAGCATTGCAACAAGAGGCTTCAATACCATCATGGGAAATCTTCATGCGGAACCAACATGGCAAGAAATCCTCCATGGTCACTGGATGTCGTGGCTTTTGAGGGTGGGCACCTCCACTTTTGCTTTTTTTTACATGCTTAATTGGATTCCATCTCCTCGGTATTTTCACCATTATTTTCCTTGTTGGTTGTTCCATTGATCCTTTTCATGGGCTCCTTTTGTGGCACCTACGATGAGTCACTAATGTCCAACTTTCATCATCCTTAGGTTGATTGACTTCAACTTTGTCATTCTCCAATAATTCTTCATCTTTAATTTCTTTAATACTGCATAATTCATCTGGACTAAATGAGCCAAATGTAATAGAGACTTGGTTTGCGCTTGCTTTCTCATCTTCAAGCACGATTTTCTTTTCGCGAGCCAATCCATGACTTTGTCCTTGAAGACAAAGCACTTCTCCAGAGGGTGGCTCACAAGTTAATGGTATTTGCAGTAATTTGGGTCATTTGTTTTCCCAGCTTCATTTGATTGCTTCATCTCCGGAAGCTCAATGAGATTTAACTCGAGGAGTTCTTCAAAAATAGCTGGCACATCAGAATCCAGAAATGGGTACTCTTTCTCTTGCATTTCTTTTAAAGTCAACTTTCCACTTGGCTTATCTTGAAAAGAAGTGGATTTCATACTCTGCTTCTTGCTCACCTTCGTTGTGAACTTCACAAGTGATGCGTTGACATTCATAGATTCTTTTCTTTCAGACATAGGTACGAACTTGCCCCACTTCCTTACTTTTTGCTTGTCGTTCCCTTTGCGAGGTTCATAGATGGGCAGTCTTTCATTTCCTGCGGAGGCCATGCTCAATTCCATGTCATGGGCACGAGTTGCAAGTTCTTCAAATGTGCCAGGCTTGATACCTTGCAAGATGTAGCGCAATCCCCAATGCATGACTTGGATGCACATCTCTATGCCTGAAGCTTCACTAAGCCTGTCTTTGCAGTTGAGGCTTGCATTCCTCCAATGATTGATAACGTCAATAGCTGGTTCCCCCTTTCGTTGACGAGTATTTGTAAGTTTTATCATACTCACAGTACGTCTCGTACTATAAAAGGGATTGAGGAACTCTTGCTCTAGTTGATCCCAGCTATCGATAGATCCAACCTCGAGGTCTGTGTATCAGTCAAAAGCATTTCCTTTTAGCGAGCGGACAAACTGCTTGATGATGTAATCTCTATAAGTCCCAGCATTGTTGCACGTCTCCACGAAATGCATCACATGTTGCTTTGGGTTACCTTTACCATCAAACTGTTGAAACTTTGGAGGTTGATAGCCAGCATGCATCTTCAACATATCGACCCTTGCAGTGTACGGCTTTGCATATGTTAGGAAGTATTTTGCAGCAACTTAATATTTGTTAATGGTTCCTTCAATGAACTCCTTTAGTTGATCGATTGGAATCATCCCTTTAGATGAGACATGGATAGCCTTAGTTGATTCTACTTGTCTTAGGGGAGATTCACTCTCTAGAAATTTTGGGAGCTTGCCGGGTGCATGGGTAGATTCTTCTTCCATCAAGATTCCTACCCTGTTTGTCAGCTTGTCAATTCTAGCCTCTTGATTTTGCATGCATTT
Source organism: Nicotiana tabacum (assembly GCF_000715075.1). Classification (NCBI taxonomy): domain Eukaryota; kingdom Viridiplantae; phylum Streptophyta; class Magnoliopsida; order Solanales; family Solanaceae; genus Nicotiana; species Nicotiana tabacum. The sequence goes on from NC_134086.1 coordinate 47,952,852, forward strand.
GGTCAAGCCAGCGAATGCTTCCGTCAAGTTTCTAACTGCTCCTCCATAGATAAAGTGTTTGTCACCATGGCTTGCATGATTGTCGTGGACGACAGAGAGTAGAATGGATTTTCACATAGATTGATCCTTGATTGGACCACGCTATGTGGTGTAAGTGGGGGGATCCATCACTTGAAGCATCATTATCTTTCTTCACAGTAGAGTGCTTGATCCGGAGAGGTCAAGCAGAGCAAGAGTTTTCTTGATCTTTTCAGCAACATCGCTTCCTCTTTCAGGTGCGTTTGTAGAAGATATTGCTCTTTTTGAGGATGAAGATCCGAAAACAGGTGTTGATGCGGACGACACTTGGGTTGCTTATTGTCCTAAAGAGCTCTCTTTGCTCCTCGTAACTGGTCGAAACTTCCAAATATAACATCGAGGATGCTTTCCACATTAGCATAGAACCTGGAGTTAGCAGCCTTGGTGGAAGTTGAACCGGAGTTGATTTTCTTTGAAGCCATTTCAGTGTTCTCGGACTTTGGTGATTGAAAAGTTGAGATGATAGGTAGAGATGGTCCCACTGGGCGTGCCAGAATTTGTAGACAATAAATTTGCGTCGAGAAAATAAAATCAAAACCGAAAAATATCGCAACAATCGTAGTATTTTTATTTCAAATATTTGTGTGTTACAATCTCTATGAATCCTCTGATTCTTCTTTTCAATAGTAAATAAATTCAAGGGCCTTTGAGCTTGATCTTGAATCTTTATTTGTTTTCACGAACAATGATCTTGTTCTTGAGCTTGAGCTTGATTCCTTGAACTTGACCTTGATTCATTCTTCGTTCTTGAGTTTGAACTTGATTTCTTAAACTTGAACTTGATTGCTTGAAGCTTGAAACTTATAGAGAAATTTGCGGCGTTTGATCCACGAGCTCTCTCTTGCTTTTTGTTATAAATTCTGGTATCTTTTCTGAGTTATGGAGATCCCTATTTATAGTTGTGGAAGGGAGGAGTTGAGATAAGAACAAACTCTTTCCGACCAATCAAATTGAAGTGTGATATGGACACATATGATTGGCCAGAACATGTCACTTGCACACGTGACGCGATTTCATTAGCCTTTTAATGTGACTTGGCATGCCTTGTCATTTTGACACATGACATGATCCCATTGGCTCTTCTGTTTGACTTGACATGTCACATCATTTGACACGTGGCATGATCCCATTGGTTCTTTTGTTTGATTTGGCATGCCACGTCATTTGACATGTGGCACCAAACTGGGCCTCTAGGAAGATAACATCTTGAGCTTAATGAAGTGGGCTTATCACTTTAGCCCAACTAAGTGGTCTAGCCCAATGGATTAAGACTTATTTATTTAATCCATATATAAATTTGGACTTATATAATAAATTCAATTATATTAGCCCGTCGTATTTATTTGGACTAATATATCTTGAATTTAAAATATAAACCAAATTATTTTATGAATTTAATTTTAATAAAATTTATATGCTTATAGGTCACATTCACTTTTTACTTTTATTAGTCGGTATAATCTATATACACATATTTATATATATTATATATTTACCGATTATTTTTAGTTTAAGCGGTTGAATGACCGGCTATCAGTGACAGAGCCAGAATTTTCATCAAGGGGTGTCAAAATATAAATAACTAGATACATCGAAAAGTCAAGGGGAGTCAATATATAGTAAATATGAAAGTACAAGGAGGGGGGGGGGGATTATTTTTAACAACTTTTATCAGTATGACTAGATCAACAATTAGTCGACTTGAGGTAAAGATAAGATAATAATAAACGCAGAATTTAAATGCAGGAAGTAAAGACATCGAACTTTTTATACTGGTTCAGATTCAATGTGAATCTTAGTCCAGTCCCTTTAGGTTGCAAGGGTGTTCTCTTTCAGTGATCGTTATTTCCTGAGTACAGATTGAATGGCGTAGCTTTACACCAATAACTTAGTCTCTGTATCTCTCTCTTCTCTTTTCTTGATACAATGCCTCACCAGTGTTTATCTTTTTTTCTTCTCCCACTTAGTTACATAGCAGATCTAATGAAACTACAATACTTATTTGGAGTAGAACAAAAAGAGGGTAGATGGTTCAATCAAAGTATGTGTCTCCAAATCTTAAGGTTGCGTATAAATACTTTGTAGGAGACCGTTGAGATCGAAGATATTTGCCAACCCAAGAGATTTAATCCTTGAAAGAAATCGATTCTTTCCAAGAATAATGTCAATTCCTGTTACTCTTCCTTGATGTGTGGACATTGATAGCTTTCCATCTTTAAGTCTTGATAGCTGCCGGATTTTCTCCTTAAATTTGGGTCCTTCCAGTAATAGCTTCTGATTGATTATCTTGCCGGATCTTCATGTTTCTTTTCCTTTTTAACGCTGATTCTTTTCCTTTGATTACTTCAATCAATCCTTTTGAATGCTTCAATCAATCTCTGATTGATTTCTTCCTTCAGCTTTGATTGCTTCTCTTTTTGCACTTCGATCTTAGTTGATTCTCTTGAGTCCCTACACCAAAAGCAATTATATTATTTTTCATCACTAAAACTAAAACCTAACAAAATATACATAAAATAAAAAAATTATCTAGCACTATAATATAATTTTCCGGTGAAGAAGTGTCGCTTGACACCCCTTGGTTCAATGTGGCTCCGCCACTGCCGGCTATCTTGATTAATTCTTCTATAATATATAACGTCAACCAGTTATTTTTTTAAAATGAGTAGGAAATACACAATTGGGGTAGTTTTTTTTGCTTCTTTGATAAACAAGATATTACACTTTTAGTTGACAATTAGCTTCACACTCCATCTTTTCTTTTTTAAAGTAAAATTGTTAACTAGGTTGAAACAATAAATAAAGAAAAAAGAAGAAGAAGAGTTATTATTAAGCTTGGCTTTGACACAGACATGATAATGGTCCAAATACCCGACGTGCAAGAATGAAGTTGAAAAAGCATTTTCTTAACACTTAAGCGATATTAACTCAGTGGCGAAGAAGGTGGCTTACCTGCGGTTAGTAGGGAGCATTGGCGAGGAGGAGAATAGAGTAAACATTGCGAGATATAAGGTAGCTAGGAAAGAGGCGAAGATGGCAGTGACGGAGGCTAAGACGACAACTTTTGCTCGTTTGTATGAGGAATTAGGGAACAAAGGCAGGGAGAAGAAGTTACTCCAACTCGCTAAGGTGAGAGAGAGGACGGCTCGGGATCTGGACCAAGTGAGGTGCATAAAAGATGATGACGATAAAGTTTTGATAGGGGATGACCAGATTAAGAGGAGATGGTAGACCTACTTTCATAAACTTCTAAATGAGGAAGGGGATCAGGATATTGTACTAGGTGAATTGAGGAATACCGACAGCCCCCATGAATTAAGTGATTGTAGGGACATAGAGGTCGATGAGGTCATGGAGGGAATGCGTAAGATGAGAAGGGGCAGAACTACCGGGCCAGATGAAATTCCGGTTGAACTTTGGAGGTGTGTGGGTAGAGAAGGCTTGGAACGGCTTACTAGGTTGTTTAATGTTATATTCAAGACTAATAGGATGCCTGAAGAGTGGAGGTGGAGTACAATGGTTCCGTTGTATAAGAACAAAGGCGATATCCAGAGCTGTAACAACTATAGGGGTATCAAATTACTAAGTCATACCATGAAAGTCTGGGAGAGAGTGGTAGAAATGAGAGTGCGAAGGACGGTGTCTATTTCAGACAACCAGTTCGGGTTCATGCCGGGGCGATCTACCACAGAAGCTATCCACCTTATTAGGAGGATGGTGGAACAATACAGGGATAAGAAGAAGGATCTCCACATGGTGTTTATCGATCTAGAGAAAGCGTACGACAGGGTTCCTAGGGAGGTCTTATGGAGATGCTTAGAGGCTAAAGGGGTCCTAGTTGCCTACATTAGGGTGATTAAGGACATGTATGATGGAGCTAAGACTCGGGTAAGGACAGCAGGAGGCGACTCTGAGCATTTTTCGGTTGTTACGGGGTTGCACCAAGGGTCTGCATTCAGCCCTTCCTATTTTCCCTGGTGATGGATGCCATAACACATCATATTCAAGGGGAGGTGCCATGGTGCATGCTATTTGCTGATGACATAGTCCTAATTGACGAGACACAATGCGGCGTCAGTGAGAGATTAGAGGTTTGGAGACATGCCCTTGAGTCAAAAGGTTTCAGGTTGAGCAGGACGAAGACGGAATACTTCGAGTGCAAATTTGGGGCCAAGCCGACGGAAGCGGGAGAGGAAGTGAGGCTTGATTCTCAAGTCATCCCTAAGAGGGATAGTTTCAAGTACCTTGGGTCAGTTATTCAGGGGACCGGGGAGATCGACGAGGATGTCACACACCGTATAGGGGTGGGGTGGATGAAGTGGAGGTTAGCGACGGGAGTCCTATGTGACAAGAAAGTGTCACCGTTACTGAAAGGTAAATTTTATAGAGCAGTGGTTAAGCCTGTCATGTTGTATGAGACCGAGTGTTGGCCGGTTAAGAACTCACACATCCAGAAGATGAAAGTTGCAGAGATGAGGATGTTGAGGTGGATGTGCAGGCATACAAGTAGGGATAAGATTAGGAATGAAGATATTCGAGAGAAGGTGGGTGTGGCCCCCATGGAGGACAAGATGCGGGAAGCAAGACTCAGATGGTTCGGGCACATTCAGAGGAGGAACATTGATGCACCGGTGAGGAGGTGTGAGCGACTGGCTGTGGTGGGTACGATGAGAGGTAGATGGAGACCTAAGAAGTATTGGGGAGAGGTGATCAGGCAGGACATGGCGCGGCTTAGGGTTACTGAGGACATGGCCCTTAACAGGAATTGTGGAGGTCGAGTATTAAGGTTGTAGGTTAGGGGGAAATTGTAAATATTTCTACAGAGCACTAGAGCGAGACTAGCCAGTTAGGAGTTAGTCTTAGGATGCTACTGATCAGCTACTGATGATGGGCTTTATCTGTTGGTTATTAGTATACTTTACATCTTTCTCGTATTTCCTATATTTCTTATATTGATGTTATTTTATGGTATTTTATGTTATGTTATGGATTTTATGTTATTTTATGTTATTTTATTATGAGTCTATTGATAGTACTAATATAGCGTCTCTTGTTGCTTTCTTGAGCTGAGGGTCTCCTGGAAACAGCCTCTCTGCTCTTCGGGGTAGAGGTAAGGTCTGCATACATATTACCCTCCCCAAACCCCACTTGTGGAATTATACTGGGTTGTTGTTGTTGTTGTTGTTGTTGTTGTTGTTGTTGTTCAGCAATATTAACTCAAAATATTTGTCTTTCTTTTAATTGCCAACTCCATTTAGTAGATGCCCATATTTGAATTTTTTTTCTTCTATAGTAAGAATTTTGAGAAGTAAAATGATACAAATGCATCAAAAGATCTTGTAGATATTCTGCAAATCAAAGATTAATAAGCAACAGGATTTTAAAATGATACAAGTTTTAAATATCTCCTGCTACAATAAAGCATACCCTTTATTATCAAATTATCATTTCAATATGTTTTCTTAAACTGTTCCAAATCCCTGAAATATGGCATTTGCAAAAGTTATTTTTGACTTATTTGACAACATGGGATTTATGTGTGTTTCTTTACTTTCATTAATTACAATCAATTTGAAATTAGAATTTTTTTTTATCTCCAACTAAAAGGAATGGTGACGTTTACAGAACGAGGGTAAATCTATTTTTTTGAATTAACATATCAGTTTATAGAAAATTTAAAAATAAGCACAATAAATCATAATTCTTTTGAAAAGATCGTAGTCAAAGATAAAACCAGTGACTATTAAGCTAAATGTCATTCTTTTTTGAAATTATTAAATAATAGATAATATATTACTGTTAATAAAAATGTCTTGTTACATGGTTATTCATCTAAAAACAATGTGACTACAATATTTGGAAATGAAAACTGAAATTCCGACAAAAAGGGGATACAAAGAGAAATAAAAAGAAAAAAACCACGTCAATTGGACTCAAAATTCCTTTATTAGACGGCATATTATCAGGGGTTAAATAGTATTTTCAGTAGCCTTTACCACGGTTAAACTTTTAGATGTCCTGCCTTCCAAGAAAAGAAACGACATGATTAGATAGAAATTCTTGATTTCTTTCAACTCTAGCAACGTGTCGTGTAGTATGAGACGGACTTCTCCAAATGATATTGGACGCTCTCCACTTCATTACGACCATCCCAAGTGCTTGTAGCTCCTTTGCTTGACTTTATGTTGAAGGGTCTTGTATGCAGTGACGAAGTCAGAAATTTTGTTAAAGGTGTTTAAAATTTAATATACAACAACAATAATAATATGCCCTGTGTAGTCCTACAAGTAGGATTTGGGGAGAATAAAGTGTATGCAGTTCTTATCCTTACCTTTAAGAAGGCAGAGAGGTTGTTTTCGATAGATCCTCGGTTCAGGAAAAATAAATAGAAGAGCAATAACAAGCAAACCAAATCTGACATCGAAGCAAAAATACGAACAATACTAACACTAAAAAATGCAAACAGAAAACCAAAATAGAGACAGTAACAAGTAATAATAGAAGTCTATGGATACGAAAATACACAAAAGACACTAAGGCCTCATTTGTTTGCACTTAATGGAGGTCTGAATCTTAACCATTCAGATCTCATACATTAAGTGCGTTTGTTTTTAAAGTCCGAATTTTAATCATTCAGATCTTAATCATTAAGTGTGTTTATTTTTTTACTTAACAGTAACTTAATGGGTCTGAAAAGGTCTCTATGATTAAGATCCATAACAGAGACTTGATTTCATTAAGATGCTATCATCACATTCATTACTCCCACCGCCTGCTATTATCAACTACCATCATCACCATCATCCTTAAATATAACTGCCGCCACTAGCACCACCTACCATACCCACCCCTATCATTCTCAATCACAACCACACACTCGCCCACCTCAACTACTGCAACCAATTACCCCATTATCATCAACAACCATAGCCTTCACCGCCCACCATTATAAACTACCACCACCCACCATCATCTTCCTCAATCGCAACCACGACCATCGCCACCACCCACCATATTAACATTCACCATGCACCACCATTATCCTCAACCATAATCGCTATTGGTGCCAATCACCACTAGCTACTACCCAGAACCACTACCATCAACCAAAACCACCACCAATCACGTCTTTAGTCGGCATTCACAAGCACCCCTATTAGGCATCACCACCACCAACAACCATATATATATATATATATATATATATATATATATATATATATATTATATTTATTAAATTTTAAATTAAGATAAATTTTATATATTTAGATGCTAAAAACAAATAGTCTTAATCATTTAGTATTCATAACTTAAGACATATCTCAATATTCAGATGCGTATTCAGATTCAGATGTCTTAATCTTAATACATATTTTGATATCAGATATGTTTTCAGATTCAGACGTATTAATCTTAAAAAAATAAATGAGGCCTAAGTGATGCATCAAAGCTACTGCTACAAACACTGACAATGCTCGACTTCCTAATTCTTGACTTTCATACTCAACTTCCACACCTTCCCATCCATGATCATGTCCTTAGTAAGCTGGAGCAACGCCATATCTTGCCTAATCACCGGCATCTCCCCAATACTTCTCCAATCTACCTCTACCTCTCCGTTGGCCTTCTAATGTCGGCTTCTCATAGCTCCTCAAGATTTAATTTACATATATAAAAAATAATTTTTAATTTATATACACAATATAATTTTTGTGGTCATGATCACAAAGTGAATAAAGAAGGTCTATTTTCGCAAAAGTAAAGAAAAACACCCGTTGAATTGTCTAGTGCAAAAGTGATCTCCTTTAGTTTTACCTATATAATATCAGATTCACATAGGGAAAGAGACAAAGATACACCTAACTATTGAGGAACTCAAAAGTTATCTTTTTGTCACTTTTAAACTGTTTAGCAGATGCCTACATTTGAATATTTTTAGTCCTATAGTAAGATTTTTGAGAAATAAACATCACGATGGCTCAAAAATCTTACATCTACTTTGCATAAGAAAAATTAATAAACAACAAGGATTTCACTATCATTACTTTTAAATACCCCATGCTATAATCAAACATACATTTTATTAGGGGTTGTATACGGCGAATCCGGGAGCCTGATTCCCCCCGTCATAGAACCATCTCGCGGTCACATCCCTTGACGCTCGGAGCCGAGGTCGACATCCTCAAGGTTCGACATATATATCGGTCCGAAGGATATCGTGTTCTGACAGGTACAACAAGCTATGACAAGCGAGAGGGAAGTCCCCAAGGCACGTGGCTTAACCTGACATGGTTGGTCTATCCGAGGCCTATTTTTCAAGATGTCATGTCCTGCCATCTTGTCTCCATACCTTTACGACTAACGCGCCCTGTACCATATTGGATTCCCCTTTTATATAAAGGGGATCCCCATTACTTTGTAGACTGGACTGGTGTTGCTCCATTTCTCTACAAGTGCAATAATCTCTCTCTCTCTCTCTCTCTCTCTCTCTCTCTCTCTTTTCTTTCTAACTTGTTCGTTCTCACTGGCCCGAGGCCACCTCGATATTCATCGCGTTCTTACTCGTTCTTCGTCGTATGCCTTAGTATTGGCCACAAAGAGCCTTGTTTAATTATACCTTCAACTGTTATCCCATCCCCGACTGTCCCCGATAGTTCGAGCTCGACCCGAACTTGGATCCCGAGATCCCCATCGATCAGCCCTACGACCGGGCATCAGGCCCTTCGGTTTGATTACTACCTCGTTTTTCGTTAAACTCCACGTTCTTAGCATCAACTGCTCTAACAACTAGCTTGGGAATAGATCGCGTATTTTTAGAATCTCATTTATAAATTTAATTGTTGTTACCATTTTTACGGTAAACAATTTGGCGCCCACTGTGGGGCTAAAAATAATAGTGATTATTTTCTTGCTAGTTTCATTGCACAAACGCACCTTATCTTTCACAATCTTTCTTGTCCAAGATCTCTTTTTCAGGACGAGGCGCCTAGTTCAACTGGTGAAATGGGAAGCCGGAACCTCAAAGGCGATGGAGAAAAGGGCACGACCGAACCAGAGGCCGATGTCCACATGATTATTGGGGGAACCAACATTCCCTAAGGACCCGTGTCCAAACGAGCGAGAACGACCACTATAGAGGAGGGGTCGGCCAGAGAGCGCTTACTTGGAGAAACCCTCATATTCAGCAAAGAGGATCTCGAAACTATGATGGAAACACACAATGACGCCCTAGTAATCTCGTATCTCTCAAACAACACCAGAATAATGCGCGTGCTCGTGGATCCAGGCAGCTCGGTCAACATAATCAGGTCGGAAGTAGTAGAACAGCTAGGGCTGCTCAATCAAGTTGTTCCCACCCCTCGGGTCCTCCACGGTTTCAACATGATCAGAGAAGAAACGAAGGGAGAAATCATTCTCCCAATTGACATGTCTGGCACGACTCAGAACACCGAGTTTCAGGTCATCGATGACGACATGAGATATAACGTTACTTTGCAGACCTTGGATACATAACATGAGGGTCGTGCCCTCGACCTAGCACCAGGTGATAAGGTTTCCCACCAGGGACGACATTGCAACCATACATGGGGAACAACGGGAAGCGAGGGAAGTGTTCGCGGTCAACCACGAGACGCCAACCCCCACATGCCTAGCCCCGGACGAGGAGGGAAGCATGCAGATCCTTGAAGACGACGAGGAAGACTTCTTTGCACCCCGAACCTTCGTCGCCCCCGAAGAATCCGATGCGACCAAGTCAACAGTCGAAGAGCTGGAGCAAACCATTTTGATCAATCACCTCCTAGATCGCAAGGTATACCTGAGAACGGGGCTGACCCCCGAGCTCAGGGCAGAGTTTATTCAATTCCTTAGTAACAATATCGACTGTTTCGCTTGGTCCCACTTAGATATGACAGGTATTCCTCTGGAAATAACCTCCCACAGACTGAGCGTTGACCCCAAATTCAAACCTGTGAAGCAAAAAAGAAGGACGCAGTCCGAGGTAAAGCATGCCTTTATCAAAGAGGAAGTGACGAAGCTCGTTAAAATCGGATCCATCAGAGAGGTGAAGTATCCCGAATGGCTAGCTAACGTAGTGGTAGTACCAAAAAAGGGGAATAAGCTAAGGATGTGCGTAGACTATAAAGACTTGAACAAAGCATGCCCAAAAGACTCCTTCCCGTTGCCTAATATCGATTGCCTGATCGATGCTACGGCCAGCCACGAGACCCTCACTTTCCTCGATGCCTACTCGGGGTACAATCAAATCCAGATGAATCCCGAGGATAGGGAAAAGACCTGATTTATCACAAAATACGTTACATATTGTTATAACGTAATGCCTTTCGGGCTAAAAAAATGCGGGAGCAACATACCAACGGCTGGTCAACAAAATGTTCGAACACCAAGTAGGAAAATCTGAGGACCATCTGACCCATTTGCAGGAAACCTTCGACATCCTCAGAAGCTACAACATTAAGCTCAATCCTGAGAAGTGCGCCTTCGGAGTAGGTTCGGGCAAATTTCTGGGCTTCATGGTCTCAAATAGAGGGATCAAAATCAACCCCGACAAAATAAAAGCCATTGAAGAGATTACGGTGGCAAACAACGTAAAAGCCGTTCAACAGCTGACGGGGCAGATAGCGGCCTTGGGCAGATTCATATCGAGATCGTCGGACAAAAGCCATCATTTCTTCGCTCTGCTCAATAGAAAGAACAACTTCGAATGGACTCCAGAATTCCAACATGCCCTGGAAGAACTGAAGTAGTACCTATCTAGCCCGCCTTTGCCGCAAACGCCCAAGGAGGATGAAACGCTATACCTGGCCATATCCAAGATAGCAGTAAGCGGCGTACTCGTCCGAGAAGAGCAAGGTACACATTTTCCTATTTATTATGTAAGCCGAGCCTTAGGAGACGCCGAAACCCGGTATCCCTATCTGGAAAAATTGTCTCTCGCACTGATAAGCGCCTCGGGCAAACTAAAGCCTTACTTTCAGTGCCACCGTATTTGTGTCTTGTCAACCTATCCTTTCCAGAGTATACTACATAAACCTGAGTTATCCAGTCGGTTGGCCAAGTGGGCCATTGAACTCGGAGGGTATGACATCGAGTATCAACCTCAGATGGCCATCAAGTCCCAAATCCTAGAGGATTTCGTGGCCGATTTCTCGCCGATCCTCGTACCCAAGGTAGAGAAGGAGATTTTATTGAAATAAGGCACGTCTTTCGGGGTATGGACCCTGCACATGGATGGTGCCACAAATGTAAGGGGATCCGGGCTCGGTATAGTCCTAAAACCTCTAGTCGGTGGCATAATCAAACAATCCATAAAAACCGCAAAATTGACTAACAATGAGGCCGAGTATGAGGCTATGATTACATGTTTAGAATTGGCTAAAAATTTAGGAGCCGAGATTGTCGAGGCAAAATGCGACTCGCTCCTTGTGGTAAGCCAAGTGAACGGAAGCTACGAAGCTCGAGAAGACAGAATGCAAAGGTATCTGGACAAAATCCAAATCGCACTGCATCACTTCAAATAATGGACCTTAGTCCATGTACCTCGAGAGAAAAATTGCGAGCCGATGCCCTCGCGAACCTAGGATCTTCCACTGAAGAAGAAGACCTACTCCCCGGAACGGTCGTTCAATTGTTCAAATCTGTGGTCAAGTAAGATCACGCAGAAATAATTCCACCAGCCTGGCGTGGGGTTGGAGAAACAAATACATCGATTATCTGAAGGATGGAAAACTACCTACGAGACCGAAGGAATCTAGGGCCCTGCGAACCAAAGCGGCCCGGTTCTCGCTCGATGAAGATGGGGCTCTTTACAGGAGAACTTTTGATGGACCCTTGGCGGTATGCTTTGGGCCGGGCAACACGGACTACGTACTCCAGTAGATCCACGAGGGCACCTGCGGGAATCACTCCGGGGCCGATTCCTTAGTCCGAAAGGTGATTAGAGCGGGATACTATTGGGACAACATGGAAAAAGATGCCAGGAATTCGTCCAAAAATGCGACAAGTGTCAGAGGTTCGCCCCCATGATCCACCAACCCGGAGAACAACTGCATTCTGTTTTATCACCGTGGCCATTCATGAAATGGTGGACGGACATTGTCGGTCCTTTGCCAATGATGCAAAGTAAGGCCAGATTCATTTTATTTATGACTGATTATTTCTCAAAATGGGTGGAAGCGCAGGCTTTTGAGAAAATAAGAGTAAAGGAAGTCATCAATTTTATATGGGAACACATCATATGCCGGTTTGGAATCCCGTTCAAAATAACATGCGATAACGGGAGGCAATTCATCAGGAGCATGATAGCACAGTTCCTTGAAGACAACAAAATCAAGAGAATCCTATCAACGCCATACCACCCGTGTGCAAACGGCCAAGCCGAATCTACAAATAAAACCATCATTCAGAACTTAAAAAAGAAGTTGGAAAGCGCGGAGGAAAATGGAAAGAAACGCTGCCCGAGGTGCTGTGGGCATATCAGACAACTCCAAAATCAAGCACCGAAGAGACGACTTTCTCTCTAGTGTATGGCACCGAGGCACTGATACCGGTGGAAGCCAGAGAACCAAGCGCCAGATTCCGACACAATAGCAAGGGGTCAAACAATGAAGCCATGTCAACGGCCCTCGAACTGCTCGACGAAAGTCGGGAAGCCTCGCTGGTTTGGCTGGCCGCCCAAAAATAGAAAATCGAAAGGTACTATAACCGAAGAACGAATCTCCGATACTTCAGAGTCGGGGACTTGGTCCTAAGGAAGGTTACCCTCAACACCAGAAACCTTAATAAGGGGAAGCTGGGCCAAAATTGGGAAGGACCATACCGTGTCCTTGGGATAGTCGGCAAAGGATCCTACAAGTTGGTACCATAGAGGGCGAGCAACTTCCGAGTAATTGGAATATATCGATGCTTAAGTGGTACTACTGCTAAGGCGACCGAATGGGAAACCCCACGAATGTCCTCGAGCAAACGTCACACTCTTTTCCTTCGACTGGGCTTTTTACCCCAAAAAGGGTTTTTGCCAGCAAGATTTTTTAAGGAGACGACGTCTATACATTTCCACAGAAGGATTCGAAGAACCTGTAGGATTTCTTTCGCAGTTGACCCCGCCCCGGGAGAAAGACGAACAGGGCTCCGATAGAGAACAACATATCATATCAAGCTCGAGACCACATGTATTTACAACATATATTCACGCCAAGCAATAAAGAATATCTTTTTGTCATTCTGTACTTCGGAAAAGGGGATTTCAACATACTCACGGCAAGGGCCTCTCCGCCGATTGCGTCCCGAAATACTCAGAGACTTAGCATCATCAATTCAACACCCGCACGACCCCAGGGTCGGAACTCCGGGCTCAAGAAGCCCCTACGAGGCAACTCTGAGCTCATGAGAAGCTATCTTCAAGCTTGAACAAACTCGATAACTCGGGGACTGCCATTAATCGCCATACGCTAGAAAAGCCAAAACTGTAAGACCCCTAGCGGGCAACCTCGGCATGACCAGATCTATTCTACATTATACAAACTGTAGGACCTCAACAGGCATGACAACTTGTAAGACCTCAACAGGAATGACAAACTGTAAGACCTCAACATGCATGACAAACTGTAAGACCTCAACAGGCATGAAAATCCTGAAGTTTAGGCTATATGTCGCATTTGTAAGAATTCCTAAAGGGCGTACCCTCGGCGTAGACACCTAAACTATCACTAGGGATAAAAAATGGCTATGGCCAAACGCACATGACTACGGTCAAAACGGCTGATACAACCAAAATAATGTGACTCGGGGATGCCCGACTGTCGCTAAAATCGTAGGCCACTACTCCGAATATACTTTAGAAAGAACCGATTAAAACAGGCTTCCCTCAACAAGCAAAAATAAGCTCCGACCATGTTGGCTCCAAATCGTAAGAGCGTCGATCTACTCGACCTACGAGCTATGAACCTTTCGAGGTGCTCGAAACATCACCAATAACGACTTGAAATCGAGGTTCTCCAGAACCGACGACGGGTCAGGAAAAAATATTCCAAAAGACCTTAACGAGTAGAAAACAAAGCCTACAAAAAGCCCACGGGCAAAAACAACGTAAGAGCCATTGTCGCCAGCTAAGCAAGCCTATGGGCCACATATCAAAAGGTCTCAACGACCAAACAAGCGTAAGAGTCATCGTCGCCAGCCAAAAAATTGACAACTTGAGGATTAAAATAAGCTCGAATTGTAACCCGATTCGGAGACCGGATCCAAAATAGTTAACTATGTAGGCCTCCAGGCAACATATTGAAAGGTCTCGACGATTGAAAAAGGTCAATTAAAGCTCGAATCGCAACACGACTCGGAGACTGGACCCGGAATGGCTAAGCTACAGCGTGCCTAAGAGCACTGCATAAACGCCGCTATCACTAGCCGAGTGAGCCTCTGGGCCACCCATCTATAAGGTCACTTCGACTCAAAACATAAGAGGCGCAATCGCTGGCTTGAAAATGCCTAAGGGTCAATTAAAACTCGGGTCGCAACGCAACTCGGAGATTGGACCCGCAATAGCTAAAATACAATATGCCTAAGGGCATGACATAAATGCCACTATCAGTGAGCCTTCGGGCCACCCACCTATAAGGTTACTTCGACTCGAAACACAAAAGGCCATCGCCGTTCATCTATGCAGACAGAAAAGAACTTAAGGGTCAATTAAAGCTCGAGTCGCAGCGCGACTCAAAGACTGAACCCAAAATAGTGGAAACGGCAAAATGGCCGAGGTCAAAAGCGCGGGGTCACACAGTGGTTCATGTCGGAGGCCATACCAACCGGCCATGCGACGAACCCCCGAGCCATCCCAAAAAAGCCATAGGGCTATATTACAGATCTAAGGTTTTTTGAGCCAATCATTAGTGAATTCAAAATAGAAAGGGAAATAGAGTCGCTGAATTATCCATATACAAATGCCAAATTAAAAGTACTGTACAAATAAACTGGGGGATCGACGGGAAAAAATAGCAGATCCTAATCTATTACCAAATTAACGGCCTCAAAAGGTTGCATCCAGATGATTACAGATCCCCCGATGGCTTTTTCTCAACAACATCCCCTCTCTCCGGGGATCCACCCCCATTTTTAACCCCGCTTGACCTGCCCTCCAACACGCCCTCAACGGCCAGCCCTCGGGAAGACAGCCAAGCATGACTCACGGTTCGAGGCAAATCTGGGCCAGCCCCCTCAAACGCCCTCTCAATGCAGGAATTTGCGGCAACCGCTCCTCCCCATGCAGAGATACAAACGCCTCAGCCCCAACTTTAATGTGGAGCAATGCAACCACCAGCTCAGAATGAAGACTCCTATACTTGTCGATATCCTCCCTTGCACCCTAAAGCTGATGCTAAATCAAGGTAGCTCTCTCCCTGAGGTGGTCCCTTTCAGAAGACACCTCGCCCACACGCCGGCTAAGTTCGAATATTTTAGCATCCCTGGCCCGAAGCTCCCCTTTCAGCAGGGCGTTCTCCTTCTCAAACTGCGCGGATCGAGGCACGAAGAGTTAAAAGTGATGAGATTTTACAAAGGCTCAAAAGATAGAAAAAGCAAAGGATAGATAACCTGCTCGGTGAAAAAGGCTTTCTCATGATCACGGCGACTCACCTTATCCTGACACTGGGCGAGAGCCTAGTTATAAAGCGCCTCGGCCTGAAACCACATAAATTTTTTTTAGGATAAAAGACGGAGCGTCTCGAGACAGCAAACAAGGCTAGATGAAGTTACCCGCTCGTAAAGCCTGCCCATCTCGCCAAAAATAGATGAGGCGTCGACCTCGAAACTACCCTCATGGATGATTGCCGGCCTCCCGAGTGCATCTCCGCCCTTGGCCAGTGCTCCCGCTATCGCGCCCCCTTTTTTTCTCGCGAAATAGGGTTTATGACATTGACAACTCTTTTAACGGGTATTAAAAGAGAAGAGTCACCACCTAATGATTAAATTGCATTAGGACACTAAGAAGAGTTTGATTTACGAAAACCAGAGATCGAGTAAGGGCTTGAAATTATCCCGAAGGGAAGGTGTTAGGCATCCCTCAGGATCCACTAGTGTGGTTCCCTGTCATACTATAATTGTGACTTTAAGTAAGCAAATAAGAGTTTCAAATATGAGGGGGTTTTCACATAAGGGTTGCAAATAGATAAAATTAAAAGAAGTGAAAGGCAAGCTGAAATTTGAGAAAAACGGTTTAAAATTTTGAAAGGTAAACAACGAAATAAACAAGTAAAGGAAAAGGGGGGGGGGGGGGTCCTAGGTTTATAAATAATATGAATCACCCCACACAATGTCCGGTAATCGCTCCTTGACGAGGGGTTACACGTTACATTATCGCGTGGTCATCACATCCATATCTACCCTTTCCTACCCCGTTAAGGTATTAAAGCGCAGAATAGTCTCGTTTACTTATTGCATGCTATTACCCGCCCCAATTCTATCAGCCCAAGAGGTGCTTGGGACCACTAATCCTATAATGGTAGAAAAATTGGCTTATTTGTGGTTTCAAAATGTAAAAATACTAAGGCAACAAACAAAACATGTATAGCAAGTATTGGGAAAACACATAAACATGTATGGCTCAAATAAACCTCCTCAAATCAAAGAAAAGTATCTAGTTTAACATGTCTTACATGTATGATTAGAGTCTGATTAAAACATAAAAAGGAGAAAGTAGGCTGATTTATCATATATTTTTAGATATAAAGTCCGAATTAGACCTGCCCGCTGGTCGTAATTAACATAGAAAACTGGTGTAGTCATAACTTTTATCCTAAGGCTTGCCTAAGTGTTAGACGAAACCTATAGGCATGATATTTACTGGTTTCCGAAAAGATGAAGTGTATTGATTTTAGAAGAGGTCGTCAGTTATTCAGGGAAGACGAGTTTTGACAAAAGATTCTGCAAATGTTGGACAATGATATTGCCGATTTTAGACTTATAGGTGAATGAAAACGTTTCATACTAGGTTGTTAATTCATATATGCATGCTTTCTAGGCATTGTTGACTTTAAAAACATTGTTATTGACATGCAAAAATTCTATAGGCAAGCCATCTATATGCAGTTAGTTATTTAACTCCTATAAACAGGTTTGCCTAATGACAGATGCACATGGAAATTGCAGGAAGTCCTATAGGCATATTATCTATATGATATGCAGAATTTCAGAAATGACTTATGGACATGGTCTCTATATAATACAGAAGTGCAGAGACCTATAGACATGGTCTTTATATAATGCAGAAGTGCAGAAACCTATAGACATAGTATCTATATGAAATGCAGAAGTGCAGAAGTATAATAATTCCCTATGAACATGATATCTATATGAAATGCAGAAGTATAATGATTCCCTATGAACATGATATCTATATGAAATGCAGAAGTGCAGAAGTATAATGATTCCCTACGAACATGATATCTACCCCTTTGTAGGCATGATTCCCTCCCTTTTCACTAGCCATCCCCAATAGTTATTACAAGTTATTATAGCCCGGAATGAAATAAGAAAAGCAAAATTAAAAGTACAACCAAGGTGAGCCTAATTCAGACTCCATGTCTGAAATATGAGATGAACCAACTCTAAAGATCATGGTCCAAAGCCTTTCTCTCATCTTTGGATGTGTCAGAGTTCCCTAAGAGCCTCATATGGACTCCGAGCAGTGCTCACACCTAAATATTACTAGATTAAGAACATAGTGCAGTGTGGAAGGGCCAGCCCTCAGGTTTCCAAGTTCAGAGGGAACTCAAGGTCCCAAGGCAAGGCTTATAAGAGGGGGGCAGAACCTAGAAGCTAGGAGAGAGTGCAAGTGCAGAAGTGAAATTCTGAAAGGGGAAAGGGGGAAAAAGGGAAAAACTTAAAAAATCAATGCATATAGGGGTATAGAGGAGTAGGGAATTTGCAAGAACACAAGAGAAGCAGGCTGATGGGCATACTCAGCAATGGGATATGCTGGCACACCCTCCAGCCTGTTAGAGGTTAGGACCTCATTGGTTCAGAACTCAAGTCATGGGCAACAACTCATGTTGCCATGCCCTAAGTCACCACTTACAAACACATAGGGGTAATGGGGTAGGGAGCAAAGATTCACAGTAGAAACAGGCAGTAGAACATAGGCATATTAAGTTAAATATTGAACTCTACATAAGCAGTAAAGTAGCCATGGATATAAAAACTTTAAGTAAACACATTGGGGTGATGCTGAAACTAAAATTAGGACATACCAGTTTCAGAGAAAACAAACAAAGAGAAAGCAGTAGTCTTATAAAGCCAAAGTGCAAACGAGCAATCAGAATGCTATGAGTTTAGAAGAGAATTGTGAAGGGTGATGTGTAGAAGTATTGAATTGAAGGTGTCCTAAAGTGCAGAAGGGTCGTGCCGTTTTATAGTGCAGAAAGCAAGTAGAAATAGGTATCAACAATAGTTTGGAAATCAATTACACAAGGTCTCCCTTTAATTAAGGGATTCTGATTTCAAACGCGCAAAATAATTAAGGAAAGGGGTCAATCAAACACTTTTCCAGAGCAGTACAAGAGGGTAAATACATAGAGGTTTATTTAACGACAAAGTCTTGATAGTACACGATTTGTGAAAATAAGGAAAGGAAATCAGTTAACAGCTAGTAAATCAGAAATTGAGGATTTCGTATGAATGAACTAGGTCAAAAAGATGGGAAAGATTTTGACTTAAGGAAAATCAGTACCAATCAATTAAACTTATTAAAAGGAATTCTGAATCAATCACAAGTTGGAAAACCATTTTGAAGAAAGATTCCTCATATATAAAAGCACACAGACACGTTAAACATGAAAAAATTTGTCATGCTATTCAATAGAAGAGTCTAGTGTAGGAGAATCAGAATTGTGTGCAAACATAAGAAGTTCACACTTAGTTCATAGACCCAGAAATAAGTCTGAAATAGTCAAGGGTCCTCAAACATAACCCTAGTTTGATCATATGACCAAACTCGGAGGAAACCCCAATTTCTAAGGTTTCCAACTCGAGTCAAATACAGAGATGATGAGGCAACATGCTCAGAGATTTCCTTTTAGAATCTCATGAGAGGACAAGCAAATACCAATAATATTCATAGCAGACAGACTGTTGGAGTATAATGAGAGAATAGTCACGACAATAAAAGAAACATGTTTAGAAAACCTTTTAGAAGGGACTTAAACAGAGTTCAGTAGAAGGCAAACAAAACTTAAGAACTCAGTAGGAAATATATACAGTAGAAGAACACAAAAATACCGAAAAAGGATAGCAAAAGTTCATATAGGAAAATATAGCAAGATAAACATGCAAGCATGGACATACTTTTATATGCATATATATGCTATTTTGAAAGTATTTGCATGTAAAAATACATAGGAAAAAATTGAGTATCAATAGCTGCCCCTCTTTACCCGGGAAGGATAAAAGAGTTATCGGGTAAAGATATGATGTCCACTTTGAACGAACGAAATAGTTTGAAGAACTTGACCGTGCTCTGGTTCCCGAGCTGCCTATATATCCCTAGTCTTATATGAATCAAGCCATATGTAGTTCAGGATCCGTCGGCGGAATATGCCGATGGAGATTTCCTCAAAGACGGACGTGATATTTAGGTTGTGATGGATGGTTAAAGTCTAACAGGGCTGCGGGAACTGGAGCGAGATTTCTCCTACTGTGACGGCTATTGCTATCCGGTTTACCTGCAAATAAGCAACACAAGTGTATGTTGTGCAAAAAATTAAACATGATGCAAGTTCCCGTCGGACCATGAATGTTGTCTTTGGACAGTTAGGATGACGTCCTCAGACCATGACATCTTGGGCCATGAAGCGTATGATAAAGATTCACAGGCCATGAAATAATGTTCTCGGGCTATGAGAATGATGCCTCCGAACCATGATGCCTTTGAATAATGATATGCAAAAGATAAAAGGGGTCCTTAGGCCATGAAATGGCGTTCTTGGGCTATAAAAATGGTGCCTCTAAATAATGAGCCTTTGGACAATATCTTTCAGCCCATGAGATGCAATAGGTGGTGATCTTTCAGCCAATGAAATGCAATAAGTGACGATCTTTCAGCCGATGCAAGGTATAAATGAAGAGACGATCTTTCAGCCGATGAAATGCAATAAGTGGCGATCTTTCAGCCAATGCAAGGTATAAATGAAGCGACAATATTTCAGCCATACAGATGTAAATAAAGCGGCAATCTTTCAGCCGATGCAAGGTATAAATGAAGCTGTGATATTTCAGCCATGCAAATGTAAATAAAGCGGCGATCTTTCAGCCGATGCAAGGTATAAATGAAGCGGCGATATTTCAGCCATGCAGATGTAAATGAAGTGGCGATATTTCCTCCATGCAAGGTGTAAATGAAGTGGCGATATTTCAGTCATGCATATGGAGGTAGATCTTAACCTCGGAAGGTAGAATGGTAGCCTTATTCGATGCAGAGAATGCAGATGGAGGTAGAGCTTAACCTCGGAAGGTAGAATGGTAGCCTTATGGAATGTAGAGAATGCAGATAGAGACAGAGCTTAGTCTCAGAAGGCAGAATGGTAGCCTTATGCAATGCATAGAATGCAGATAGAGGTAGAGCTTAACCTCGGAAGGCAGAATGGTAGCCTTATGCAATACAGAGAATGCAGATGGAGTAAAGGGGAGAGGTTAGTTCGTATTCCCGCTGGCTCTACTTGACTTGCTCGACTCTGTTCCGGTGATACTGTGCATATCATTGGGGTAACGTTGCTAAACAAAGCAACTTTGGTAACAAACATGCATGATTTAGTAAAAAAAATATAACATAAATACATAATCGAGAATAGTTTTCCTTAGATGAACCTACGACTACGACGTGGTTCAAGACATTACAACTTCTCTTGCTCCAGAATTTTGAGGGTCCTCCTCAAAATTCTGCCCTAGTTTACTGGGCTGCTACTTCTGACGGCTATTAATGATAAATGGCTGGAATCAGCTTTGCAATTTTGAGGGTCCTACTCAAAATTCTGCCCCAGTTTCCAATAGCAGGGAAATGGAAATTTATTGCATTGTGACCGAACACATAGGGCTGCCTACATATCCCCTCTTAAACGGGAATCAGGTCAGGCGTAGTTCAAGTTACATCATAAAGGAAAGCATAAAGGTTACATATAGTATCGCTTCACTGCATCTGAATTGATCGGCTTCTGCAAAACTTCTCCGTCCATTTCTGCAAGTATGAGGGCTCCTCCTGTTAGAACCCGGTGGACTATGTACGGACCCTGCCAGTTGGGAGAGAACTTCCCTTTGGCCTTGTCCTGATGCGGGAAAATCTTCTTTAACACTAGCTGCTTCGGTGTGAACTGTCTCGGCTTGACTCTTTTGTTGAAGGCTCTAGACATTCTATTTTGATAAAACTGACCATGACAAACTGCATTCATTCTTTTTCTATCTATAAGAGCTAGCTGCTCAAAACGACTCTTCACCTATTCTGCATTGTCGAGTTCTGCTTCTTGTATGATCCTCAAGGAAGAAATTTCTACCTCGGCATGAATGACCACTTCTGTACCATAAACCAGCATATAGGGAGTCACCCCGATTGATGCGCGGACTGTGGTGCGATAACCCAATAAAGCAAATGATAACTTCTTGTTCCACTGCTTATGCTTCTCTATCATTTTCCTTAGTATCTTCTTGATATTCTTATTGGCGGCCTCTACGGCTCCATTCATCTGAAGTCTGTAGGTTATAGAATTCTTGTGTTTGATCCTGAAGGTTTCACACATGGCTTTCATCAAATCACTATTGAGATTGGAACCATTATCAGTAATGATTGATTCTGGAATTCCGAACCAACAAACGATACGGTCGCGAACAAAGTCTGCCACAACTTCTTAGTCACTACCTTGTACGATGCTGCTTCAACCCATTTGGTGAAATAATCAATTGTCACTAGGATGAACCTGTGCCCATTTGATGCGGCAGGTTCGATTGGTCCGATAACATCCATTCCCCAAGCGGCAAACAGCCATGGTGAGCTTGTTGTATTAAGCTCGTTTGGAGGCACCTTTATCATATTTGCATGTATCTGACAGCGGTGGCACTTACGGACATACTAGATGTAGTCTGTTTCCATAATCATCCAAAAATAACCAGCTCGGAGTATCTTTTTGGCTAAGACAAAGCCATTCATATTTGGCCCGCAGGTCACAACATGGATTTCTTATGGTAATTTAGATGCTTCCTTTGCGTCGACACACCTTAGTAATCCCAAATCAGGAGTCCTCCTGTACAGGATTCCTCCGTTGTGAAAAAAATTATTGTATAACCTCCAGAGCGTACGCTTCTAAATAGCGTTTGCGAACTATGGGTATTCCCCTTTTGCCAAGTATTCCTTGATATCATGAAACCAAGGCTTTCCGTCTGCTTCTTCTTCGACATGAGCACAGTAAGCTGGCTGATCATGGATTTTTACCAAAATGGGATCAATAAAGTTCTTATATAGATGCTGTATCATGGATGATAGGGTAGCCAATGCATCGACAAATTCATTCTGGACCCTGGGGACATGCTGGAATTCTGTCTTTGTGAACCTCTTTCTCAACTCCTGCACATGATGTAGATAAAGGAGTATCTTGGAGTTCTTGGTCACCTATTCTTCTCGGACCTAATGTATAAGCAAGTCTGAATCCCCGATCACTAGCAACTCTTGGACGTTCATGTCAATGGCCATCTTGAGTCCCAAGATGTAGGCCTCGTACTCAACCATGTTGTTGGTGCAAGGGAATCTGAGTTTGCCAGACACCGGACAATGCTGACCAGTTTCTGACACTAGGACTGCTCCTATGCCAACTCCTTTGAAATGTGCTGCTCCATCGAAAACATTCTCCAACCGTCATAGGATTCTACAATGTCTTCTCCTATGAATGATATCTCTTCATCAGGAAAATACGTCTTTAAGGGTTCGTATTTTCCGTCCACAAGATTCTCGGCAAGATGATCTGCCAAAGCCTGTCCCTTGATTGCTTTCTGAGTTATGTAGACAATGTCGAATTCACTCAGTAGGATTTGCCACTTGGCTAGCTTGCCAGTGGGCATGGGCTTCTGAAAGATGTACTTCAACGGATCCATCCTTGATGTGAGATACGTGGTATAGGCACAGAAATAGTGCCTCAACTTCTGAGGTATCCAAGTCAGAGCATAACAGGTGCGTTCTAACAGAGAATACCGGGCCTCGTAAGGGGTGAACTTCTTGCTAAGATAGTATATGGCCTGCTCCTTCCTCCCCATTTCATCATGTTGCCCAAAAACACAACCAAACGCTCCATCTAGCACTACAAGGTAGAGTAATAGGGGTCTACCTGGTTCGGGCGGGACCAAAACTGGCGGTGTTGACAGGTACTCCTTGATTCTGTCGAAGGCCCTTTGGCAGTCATCAGTCCATCTGGTAGTGGCGTCCTTCTTCAATATCTTAAAGATTGGCTCACAGATGAGAGTAGATTGAGCTATGAACCAGCTGATGTAGTTGAGTCTTCCTAGGAAACTCATCACGTCCTTTTTGTTCTTTGGCGGTGGCAATTATTGAATGGCTTTAACCTTTGATGGATCTAGTTCTATTCCCTGCCGATTTACAATGAACCTAAGTATTTTTCCGGCAGGAATCCCAAATGCACATTTCGCGGGATTCAGTTTCAGGTTGTACCTTCTTAGTCTGTTGAAGAACTTCCTCAAATCTTCCATGTGATCAGTGGCTTTCTTGGTTTTGATGATGACATCATCTACATACACTTCGATCTCCTTATGTATCATATCATGGAAAATGGTAGTCATGGCCCTCATGTATGTGGCCCCTACATTTTTAGGCCGAACAACATCATCTTGTAATAGTACATTCCCCACGGCGTAATGAAAGCCGTTTTCTCAGCATCTTCTTCATCCATCCAGATCTGATGATATCCAGCGAAGCAATCTACAAATGATTGCAACTCATGCTTGGCGCAATTGTCGATCAGGATGTGTATTTTCGGTAAGGGGAAGTCGTCTTTCGGACTAGCCCGGTTGAGATCCCGATAGTCGACACAGACTCTGACCTTCCCGTCCTTCTTTGGTACTGGCACAATGTTAGCTAGCCATGTTGGGTATTCTACTACCCTGAGAACCTTGGGTTTGACTTTCTTAGTGACTTCTTCCTTGATTTTTAGACTCATGTCAGGCTTAAACTTTCTGAGCTTTTGCTTTACTGGCAAACATGTTGGATCGGTTGGCAATTTGTGAGCCACAATATATGTACTCAGACCAGTCATGTCATCATACGACCAAGCGAATATGTCTTCATATTCCCTTAGAAATTCTGTGTATTCCTTCTTTTCTGATGGCGATAAGTGGGCACTGATTCTCGTTTCTTTGACGTTCTCTGCATCTCCCAGGTTAACAATCTCGGTCTCATCCAGGTTGGACTTAGGTCTGTTCTCAAAATTTTCAACCTCTTTAACAATCTCTTCTGGTATGTCATCTTCCTCTGAATCTATGTCCGTTTGTTGCGTTGTCTCGTTGCATGTTACCGTCATTGGTTCATCAAGATAAGTAATAGTAATGATGTATGAGTAAACTAATGAGAGAAAATAATAAGAGTAAGATTTATAGAGAAAATGTTTTTCTAAATTCCATAACTGTTTTGAATATTGAAGATCTTATTGCGAAAATTCAAAAATGCGAAAGGAAAATCAACTAGTAAAAATGAAAGATAGTGCGTGATGCTTTGTTTAGCCTTGTTACCCCGAGGCTTTCCGGGCTCTAGTGGTTCTGATGGTCCAATTGTTGAGGCATGCTCCTCGGCTTACAACCTGCATGGAAGGGCCTTCCTCCCCCTCCTCCTTGAAAATGACACAACAATCCATGTCATCATCTTCCACGAATAAATTCCTCATTGCTGCCAGTGCTTCCTCTTCTTCCGACCCATATATAACATCGGTTGATTGGAAAGTCTGTTCCAAATGGGGTATTGGATGCTCCAGTGGGTAGTAAGGGCCGTGCCATGGTGGCGACCAGTTGGTGAACTCTTCCCAAGTGTACTCGTATCCCAGACCGAAAGTAGTGCCATCCTTGGAGGTTCTTGCCAAGTCCCTTGCCAGGTTCATATCCTCTCCAATTCAATATGCTTTTGATTTTGTTGTCCTACCATTTGTCCTTATCAAAGGCGTTGACTCGCTCGATGTGGTAATAGGTCTCTCCGCCTATCCTTCTTCTACCTCCGATCGCTGGGATGGTTTGGCGACTGTATATAGGATTGCTACTGTCGCCGTGAATGATCACCTCTTGGTGATTCCACTCAAACTTCACTTCCTGATGTAGGGTTGATGCTACAGCCCCAGCGACATGAATCCAAGGCCGTCCCAAAAGCAAGTTTTAAGATTTTGGCACGTCTATTACTTGAAATTCAACATCAAACCAAGTAGGCTCCATCTGCAAACACAAGCTAATTTCCCCAATAGTGGACCTTTGGGAACTGTTGAAAGCTTTGACATTGATGGATCCATCCTTGATCTCATGCAGCCCCTTTCCCAATGTCTTGAGTGTTACCAACAGACAAATATTGAGGCTGGACCCTCCGTCAATCAGGATTCTGGTGAAGGAAAATGATAAGCTCGCCAAGTTCCGAACCTGATCAAGTTCCTCCTAAAATTTCAACAGTTTTTGCTCGAGTTGGGACGCACTTTCTTTGGAGACCTGAGTACCATGAGTGACCTCTACCCATTCAGTTGAGTTGTTTAGATCCTCCATATTTTTTTTGTTCTTGTTTTTGATAGGACTTGGAGGAGGAGTGGGTGGAGAGACCTTTGATCTTGTGGAATATGATGACGATTCCAGAGTGCACGAACTAACCTTGGGGGAGGGGAATAAATAAAAAAAATAAAAACAAAAGGGTAACAAGTCAGTGAGGATTATAAGAAAAAATGTTGCGATATTTAAACACATAGTGCAAGAATTGAAATCGTGTCCTAATTTGGGAAACCTATTTGTGCCCAAGGTAGGCCTAGCGATAAGTTGATTTGGAGATATTGTAATGATAAATGCCTCATTTTATTGATAAAAAGTAGACGAATCCCAAAACGACGCTAAAAATAGGAAATAAAATGTCACTAGTGGCCATGGGCCTTATTACATTCATAAAACGAAAAGTAAAGACTCCTATCTACTTGGTCCCAGAAGGACCTTCCCCAGACTCGATATTTTTGGCTCCATCGAACAACTTCACCAGCTCGCGAAGTCCCAGCAGCAAGTAGGCTCTAGCCAGGTGTTCACCTTCGTTTCCCTCAGCATTCTGGCAGTCCTCGATCCTTTTGATGAATTTCCTTTCCAGCTCCACTAGACCCCGTTCCAAGTATCCTAGTCGCTTGTTGGCGCTGACAGCCATATCTTTCCATTCTTCAATTAGATTTTGGTGGGCTTCTTGAATCTCGCAGTGTTCGCTTTCACATTTTTGAATCCTCTTGCGCAGTTGGTTGTATTTGAACTGTGCTTCAGCCCTTTCACGAGGATTCTGTGACCTCAAACAAACCCAGTTTGGCCCAGACCATTGTGATTGTCCTCCAGCCATCCTGAATAGTATGGGGTGCAACCAGCATGGTATCTGTCTGGACGATAGTATCTCTCCCCATGATGATCTTGCAATGCCACATATGCTGAGCTTGGCACTTATAAGGACTGTCATAACTTGGAAGTCGGCTCGGAAGTGACTCATCTTGTCGACCCTTGGTATAACCTGTTTCCTACCAGCCTTTCTCATAACTCGGAGAAGGAGATAAGAGTAGGTTCCTCTCAAACCGATCAATATCAAAAATGGTGCGTCCCTAGATCGGGCGATGAACTCTTTAGTAGGGAACCACTCGAACATGTATTGTATTTGATCCTCAGTCAGATTTTCAAACAGCTCCACCCATCCCTTGGCATCTTTTGGCTGAGCAAACATGTTGGGCATGTAGTTCATTCGCCTTGGTTGATGGAAGGCTATATGATCGTCCCAGTCTCTATGCTGAATCTCTTGCCGATATTCACCCCTTTGGAGATGCTCCATGAGCCAGAGTTGGAGTAGCAAGTTGCAGCCCTCGAAGTGTGGGTCTCCTTGTTGACACTTTTCCAGGGCTCGGTATATCTCTGCGATGATCATGGGCACTATGCTAAATAGTTGTCCCCCAATTCCCTCCATCAAAGTTTTGGTGACCATGGCTAGCTTGGTGTGGATCCTTGCTTTCTTCATTGGAAACACTATCATCCCCAAGAAACAGAACATGAAGACAAAGACCCTTCGGTGAATATGCCCCAACGATGTAAGGGCAAACTCTTTCGGATAAGTACGGTAGGATTTGCTGTGACCGTACCTTTTATACAAATAATCAAAGGGAATGTAAGACTCCTTCAAACATGCTGGATTCTTCTTTAGGCCCATCATTTTGAGGAAACCTCTACCCTTGCGATTTTTCGGCATTAACAAACCCGGAGTCTCCCATGGTATACCAGTCAATCCTTCTATTTCCTCTAGCAGGGGTGTCATCTCAATCTCCCCGAAGCGAAACACAGACCTATCACAGTCCCAGAACAGAGTAGCAGCTTTTATGATTTTGTTGTTGGATTGGACCTCTAGGAGAGAAGGTAGATTTCCTAGGTATTTTCGGACAAGAGTCTGATCACTGGAATGAAGATCCTCCCACCAGCCTAGCAACCTTGGGTGGATGTTTGTGACCATACCAAATCTGGGGACTTCGTGCCTTATGTTTCTGCAAGACAAAAGGGTCAGGCCCTTACCCCCACCAGACTCGACTATTAAATACCAATAATTGGCATAAAAGCATTTAATTCTCCAAATAAATGCACAGAATGTGGTAGTGTCCGTTTGGTTTTTGTGGGAAACCCAGTGGACTTTGGACGAGGTTGTCTTAAAGAGTCATTATGCGGACAACATAACTGACTTGGTTAAGTTTGATTATAATGCATGCACAAGATCAAGTTGGTGAGCCGTGTGATGGGAAACCTTCCCGCACGGTTCAGAGAGCACTGAATTAGAATGAGAGGTTTACCACCACCAATTAAACAGAGTAAGGTTTCTATGGGGTAATAGACTGGTACCCTTGAGCGGACAACTCAAGAGGGAAAGGCACGGAACCGTCGACTACACCGTTGATCGACTGGTTTTACCAAATACGCCTTTGTCAGATTTAAAGGGTGAAGATATCGGAAGAGCACAACCACTCATTATAAGCGTTGCTATGGTATTTGTTTGGCACGAGTGGAATATGATGTTGAAAACATGTTTATGCAATGATTAAACAAGTTGTCACGTATTTTCACGTTCATAAAGTAATAATTACAATAATTTAAAACAGTCATAAAGGAGTACAGTAGAGGAAAGCAGTAAAGGAGACAATGGAAAGAAACAAGAGACGATTCAATTTCGCATTCCAAAAGAAAATTGAATGCTTAAAAGAAATAAACAAATAATTGCGCATAAATCACAATAATAGTCTAAAATGGTAAAAGCCTAAAAATCCCCAGCAGAGTCGCTATGCTGTCGTGCTCCCTTTTTTTCTCGCGAAATAGGGTTTATGACATTGACAACTCTTTTAACGGGTATTAAAAGAGGAGTCGCCACCTAATGATTAAAGTGCATTAGGATACTAAGAAGGGTTTGATTTAGGAAAACCAGAAATCGAGTAAGGGCTTGAAATTATCCCGAAGGGAAGGTGTTAGGCACCCCTCAGGATTCACTAGTGTGGTTCCCGGCCATACTATAATTGTGACTTTAAGTAAGCAAATAAGAGCTTCAAATATGAGGGGGTTTTCACATAAGGGTTGCAAATAGATAAAATTAAAAGAAGTGAAAGGCAAGTTAAAATTTGAGAAAAACTGTTTAAAATTTTGAAAGGAAAACAACGAAATAAACAAGTAAAGGAAAGGGGGGGGGGTCCTAGGTTTATAAATAATATGGATCACCCCACACAATGTCCGGTAATCGCTCATCGACGAGGGATTACACGTGACATTATCGCGTGGTCATCACATCCATATCTACCCTTTCCCACCCCGTTAAGGTGTTAAAGCACGGAATAGTCTCGTTTACTTATTGCATGCTATTACCCGCCACAATTCTATTAGCCCCGGAGGTGCTTGGGATTACTAATCCTATAATGGTGGAAACGTTGGCTTATTTGTGGTTTCAAAAGGTAAAAATACTAAGGCGACAAACAAAATATGTATAGCAAGTATTGGGAAACACATAAACAGGTATGGCTCAAATAAACCTCCTCAAATCAAAGAAAAGCTTCTAGTTTAGCATGTCTTGCATCTACTGATTAGGCCTGCCCGCTGGTCATAATTAACAAAGAAAACTGGTGCAGTCATAACTTTTATCCTAAGGCTTGCCTAAGTGTTAGACGAAACCTATAGGCATGATATCTACTGGTTTCAGAAAAGATGAAGTGTATTGATTTTAGAAGAGGTCGTCAGTTATTCAGGGAAGACGAGTTTTGACAAAAGATTCTGCAGATGTTGGACAATGATATTTCCGATTTAGACTTATAGGTGAACAAAAACATTTCATACTAGGTTGTTAATTCCTATAGGCATGCTTTCTAGGCGTTGTTGACTTTAAAAACATTGTTATTGACATACAAAAATCCTATAGCCAAGTCATCTATATGCAGTTAGTTATTTAACTCCTATAAACAGGTTTGCCTAATGACAGATGCACATGCAAATTGCAGGAAGTCCTATAGGCATATTATCTATATGATATGCAGAATTTCAGAAATGACTTATGGACATGGTCTCTATATAATACAGAAGTGCAGAAACCTATAGACATGGTCTCTATATAATGCAGAAGTGCAGAAACCTATAGACATAGTATATGAAATGCAGAAGTGCAAAAGTATAATGATTCCCTATGAACATGATATCTATATGAAATACAGAAGTGCAAAAGTATAATGATTCCCTACGAACATGATATCTACCCCTTTACAGGCATGATCCCTCTCCTTTTTCACTAGCCATCCCCAATAGTTATTACAAGTTATTACAGCCCGAAATGAAATAAGAAAAGCAAAATTAAAAGTACAACCAAGGGGAGCCTAATTCAGACTCTATGTCTGAAATATGAGATGAACCACCTCTAAAGATCATGGTCCAAAGCCTTTCTCTCATCTTTGGATGTGTCAGAGTTCCCTAAGAGCCTCATATGGACTCCGGGCAGTGCTCACACCTAAATGTTACCAGATTAAGAACATAGTGCAGTGTGGAAGGTCCATCCCTCAAGTGTCCAAGTTCAGAGGGAACTCAAGGTCCATAGGCAAGGCTCACAAGAGGGGGGCAGAACCTAGAAGCTAGGAGAGAGTGCAAGTGCAGAACTGAAATTCTGAAAGGGGAAAGGGGGGAAAAGGGAACAACTTAAAAAATCAGTGCATATAGGGGTATAGAGGAGTAGGGAATTTGCAAGAACACAAGAGAAGCATGCTGATGGGCATACTCAACAATGGGATATGCTGGCACACCCTCCAACCTGTTAGAGGTTAGGACTTCACTGGTTCAGAACTCAAGTCATGGGCAACAACTCATGTTGCCATGCCCTAAGTCACCACTTACAAACACATAGGGGTAGTGGGGTAGGGACCAAAGATTCACAGTAGAAACAGATTGTAGAACATAGGCATATTAACTTAAATATTGAACTCTACATAAGCAGTAAGGTGCCATGGATATAAAACTTTAAGTAAACACATTGGGGTGATGCTGAAACTAAAATTAGGACATACTAGTTTCAGAGAAAACAAACAAAGAGAAAGCAGTAGTCTTGTAAAGCCAAAGTGCAAACGAGCAATCAGAATGCTATGAGTTTATAAGAGATTTGTGAAGGGTGAAGTGTAGAAGTATTGAATTGAAGGTGTCCTAAAGTGCAGAAGGGTCGTGCCCTTTTATAGTGCATAAAGCAAGTAGAAATAGGTAAGAAAAATAGTTTGGAAATCAATTACATAAGGTCTCCCTTTAATTAAGGGATTTTGATTTCAAACGGGCAAAATAATTAAGGAAAATGGTCAATCAAACACTTTTCTAGAGCAGTACAAGAGGGGTAAATACATAGAGGTTTATTTAAGGACAAAGTCTTGATAGTACACAGTTTGTGCAAATAAGGAAAGGAAATCAGTTAACAGCTAGTAAATCAGAAATTGAGGATTTCGTATGAATGAACCAGGTCAGAAAGATGGGAAGGATTTTGACTTAAGGAAATCAGTACCAATCAATTATACTTATTAAAAGGAATTCTGAATCAATCACAAGTTGGAAAACCATTTTGAAGAAAGATTCCTCATATATAAAAGCACACAGATCATTAAACATGAAGAAATTTGTCATGCTATTCAATAAAAGAGTCTTGTGTAGGAGAATCAGAATTGTGTGCAAACAAAAGAAGTTCACACTTAGTTCACAGACCCAGAAGTCTGAAAGAGTCAAGGGTCCTCAAACAGTACCCTAGTTTGATCATATGACCAAACTCGGAGGAAACCCCCAAATTCTAGGGTTTCCGATTCGAGTCAAATACAGAGATGAGGAGGCAACATGCTCAGAGATTTCCTTTCAGAATCTCATGAGAAGACAAGCAAATACAAATAATATTCAAAGCAGACAGAGCATAGGAGCATAATGAGAGAATAGTCACGACAGTAAAAGAAACATGTTTAAAAAAACCTTTTAGAAGGGACTTAAACAGAGTTCAGTAGAAGGAAAACAAAACTTAAGAACTCAGTAGGAAATACATATAGTAGAAGAACACAAAAATACCGGAAAAGCATAGCAAAAGATCATATAGGAAAATACAGCAAGATAAACATGCGAGCATGACACAAAACACAGTAGAAAAACAAAGCACAGAAGAACATGCATGATAAAGGAAAACATAAGAACACAGTAGAAGAACATACGTGATAGAAAAGAAAACATAAGAACATAGTATAGACAAATACACACAAAGAAAAGAAGAAGAAAAGTCAGAGAAACATTTTAAGATTTTCAGAAAAACCCTAAATCGGAAAGAAGTAATTTTGAAAGAAAAATTAGGGAAAATGTTTAAAAACTCAAGTAGAGCACAAATATAGAACAGATTTAAGAAAACAATCAGAGAAAACCTCGAATGGTTAGGTTTTTAGAGGAACCCTAAAGCGAGAAAGGCTTGGAAAAGGTCAGATCTGAGTCGGATAAGTCAGAAATAGGCTCATAATGCTTGGATATGCCGAAGCAAGGTTGGAGAGGACATAGAACCTTGAATCGAAGAGGATATGAATGGATACCATTGAGGTCAGAGGATACGAATCTAAGCTGTGCCAGCACCAGAATCCTGTCCAAAAGCATCTACTTCCACGGCTCGGGGATTAATTAGCCCCAAACTCTCCTCACAGGGTGTCAAGAAGCTGCTTTCTCCTTCACCCTCAACATGAAGATTTCACGTCGCCCCGGATACTAGGGCCAATGGGCCGACCTTGGGATCCTCCTTTCTGATCCTCTTGGGCTCTGGCGGCTCAACCGGTAGGCTTCCCTGCCTCTTCTTCTCCTCGTCATGCATCTGAGTGTTCCCTCTAACGGACGACAACTCCCTTACCAGTGAGGTTTCTCCCAGACCTGCATAAATGCAGATGTTAAAATGCACGATACAGAGAAAGCTACTGATATCAATCTACATCAAAATGCACGGGTGCGTCAAGACTTACCGAGGTCCCCAGCCTCCCATCGGGCTCGGGATAAATCCTGCCACGCCTGGTCGGTTTACGGGCAGATTGAGTGCAAACGACCAACCCAATCCTGAAGGTCCGACACCGCGCTGGTATAGATCGCTATGGCTAAAAAGACAAGAAAGACAAAGTCAGATGTATGAAGAAAATTTACTAAGAAAGGGCAAGGGCACCACGTCTACTTACGCCCAGAGTTCCATTTCTCAGGGAACGACATCTTTTCCGCTAGAATCAGATCAAATGTCCTCACCCGGACAAAACGGCTTAACCACGCATCATCCTTGAATTGCTCGATGGGAGAAAAAAGGGACCTCGAAGCTCGACAGCGAAGCTTGACTAAGCCTCTGCGAAGCAGACGAGGGCTATACATCCGGACCAAGTGGTTCAAGGTAAAGGGCATTCCTTCTATCATGCTCGAATAATGCCTGATCATATAAATCACGCGCTAGAACGAAGGGTGGACTTGACCTAGAGTCAACTGATAACTCCAGTAGAAGTCAAGAATCACGGGGTCAATCGAGAACGAGGGTAGCCCCACCGACCCCAAAGAGAATGGGTAGGTATACACACTTAAGAAGCCGACTTTGTGAGAGTAATATCTTCATCCCGAGTGGGGATCTCCACGAGCATGGTATCTCCCCAGCAGCAGTCTGCCTTCACTCTTTTGATGTCCATTATAGAACTAATGTACCGAGTTACAGGCTCGCGACACCCTGACTTTAAGGAGGGTCTTTCGACTCTGAAATCGAAGGTCATCGCAAAAGGTACCAAAATGCACTCGTCAGCACGGAGGGGGGGGGGGGAAGGGAGGGGGAAATAGCCACTTCACCTCGAGAAAAAAACGATGAAGATGAGCCCACAGCCTCCTAGGAGGCAGAAGTGTAATATTCGTCATCCTTGGAGTAATCTGAGGAAAGAAGAAAAAGGGGGGATCGTGTCCCTGAGAAAGGATGAGAACGAGAGGAAACAGACCTCACCAAGGGTTTTGGGCACATGATGGAACCCGAAAAGGAAGAAACAAGTATTTATAAAAGCATCCTGGGCATATTGAAGGAAGCCAACCGCCGCAGTCAATGCCGAAATCTGCAGGAACAGTGCATGTAATGCGCCTTAACACCTTGTATCCATTCGTAAGGGCACCAGAGGAAGCAAGATTCAGAACCATTTCTTATCGTTTCTCATCGCCTTCACTCTAAGAAACGCGGAGACTATCTGTATACGGCAAATCCGGGAGCCTAATTTCCCCAGTCATAGAACCATTTTGCGGTCACATCCCTCGACGCTCGGAGCCGAGATTGAGACTCATCCTCAAGGTTCGACATATATATCAGTCCGAAGGATATTATGTTCTAACAGGTACAACAAGCTATGACATGCGAGAGGGAAGTCCCCAAGGCACGCATCTTAACCTGACATGGTTGGTCTATCCGGGGCCTATTTTTCAAGATGTCATGTCATGCCATCTTGTCTCCATACCTTTACGACTAACGTGCCCTGTACCATATTGGATTCCCCTCTTATATAAAGGGGATCCCCATTACTTTGTAGACTAGACTGATGTTGCTCCATTTCTCCACAAGTGCAATAATCTCTCTCTCTCTCTCTCTCTCTTTCTCTCTTTTCTAACTTGTTTGTTCTCACTGGCCCGAGGCCACCTTGATATTCATCGCGTTCTTACTCGTTCTTCGTCGTATGCCTTAGTATTGGCCACAAAGAACCTTGTTTAATTATACCTTCAACTATTATCCCATCCTCGACTGTTCGAGCTCGACCCGAACTTGGACCCAGAGGTCCCCATCGATCAACCCTGCAACCGGGCATCAGGCCCTTCGGTTTGATTACTGCCGCGTTTTAGCTCACATTTTAATGTTAAACTTCATGTTCTTAGCATCAACTGCTCTAACAACTAGCTCGGGAATAGATCATGTATTTTTAGAATCACATTTACAAATTTAATTGTTATTACCATTTTCACGGTAAACAGGGATGTACAAAGAAAGCCGATAAATCGCACCAAACCAATAATCCAAGTCAAACCGGAAAAAAATCCGATTGTGGTTTGGTTTGGTACTAGGAAAAAAATTCAGACCATAATTGATTTGGTTTGGTTTTAACTAAAAAAGTCAAACAGAAACCAAACCGACCGTATAGTATATTTATACATTTTTAAGAATTTTATACATATAATTATTTATTGTAATGTAATTTATAAATATTTCTCAATTTTTTTCACAGTTTTATTTTTAACGTATTATTTTAAGTTTGAACTTAACATTCTTGAATCATAAATAAATTTTATAGCCCATAAATATATTAACTCAAATAAAGTTCAAAT
Organism: Nicotiana tabacum; assembly: GCF_000715075.1. Lineage (NCBI taxonomy): Eukaryota > Viridiplantae > Streptophyta > Magnoliopsida > Solanales > Solanaceae > Nicotiana > Nicotiana tabacum. Next base: position 47,988,048 of record NC_134086.1, read on the forward strand.
CAATACTAATGATAAAAAAGAAAAATTCAATTCAACACTACGAGTGATGATAGTGTTGGATATGTATTTTTTAGTTTTACATTGATTTATAAAGAAAATGCATAACTTAGTTTATGTAACGACCCAACCGGTCGTTTTGCTTTCTAGAACCCCGTTTCCCTAAATAAGACTCATCGTACGTGCTTTTATTATTTTATGACTTGCGGGGATGGTTAGTTTGGGATTTGAAAGAGGTCGGGTTAAAATTGGAACACTTGGTTCCTTAAGTTGGCCTTAAAAGGCTGTAACAACCCGATCGGTCGTCTTGAGCTTTTGCACTTCGCTCGCCGGTTCTCGGGCATGACTAGCTCCGTGTGGTGTATTATGACTTATGTAAATCGTCGGTTTTGATTTCAGGGTAATCATAATGAATTTGGAAGAATAGTTCTCAGTTTGAAGCTTAAAATTTGAAAGGTTTGACCAAGTTCTGACTTGTTAGTATATGATGTCGGATTGGAATTTTTATAATTTGGTTAGATCCTTAGGTGATTTGGGACTTAGGAGTGTGATCAGAATGTATTTTGGAGGTCAGTGGAAGGTTTAGACTTGAATTGGCGAAATTGGGATTTTGGCATTTTCTAGTTGATAGGTGAGATTTTGATATAGGGGTCAGAATGAAATTCCGGAAGTTGAAGTAGGTCTATTGTGTCATTTGTGACGTGAGTGCAAAATTTAAGGTCATTCGGAGAGGGTTTGGTAGACATTTTGATCGAAAGCGAAATTTGGAAGTTTTTGAAATTCTTAGGCTTGAATCTGATGCAAATTTGGTGTTTTAATGTTGTTTTGAGCGTTCTGAAAGTTGGAACATGTTTGAATGATGTTATGGGATATGTTGGCATGTTTGGTTGAGGTCCCGGGGGCCTCAGGTGTATTTTAGGTGGTTAATGGATCAATTTTTGGACTTTGGACTTGGCAGTTTTGCTGGTTTTTTGTTGCAGACGGTTTGTTCTTCGCATTCGCGTCAAGGACTCGCATTCGCGAATGGTGATATCTGAGTCGGTGAATTATGTTCTTCGCATTCACACTTTGGGTGTCGCGTTCGCGATGTATTGATGCTGTTTTCTTCGCGTTCGCGCTTTGGATGTCGTGTTAGCTTAGTTACGTCTCTAGTAGGTATCGTGTTCACAAGGCTTGTGCCGCGAACGCGTAGAGCATTTTTGGGAGCCGATATTTTTATTCATCGCATATGCGATGGTCGTCCCGCGTTCGCGGAAGAGGAAGCCTGTGCAGCTTTATAAAGTACTCTATTTCGAGGATTTCAACCGTTTTAGCATTTTTGAAGCCATGGAGTTCGAGAAAAGACGATTTTGGAGGGAATTTTCAGAGGATTGATTAGGGTAAGTGTTCTTAACCCAAATTTGGTTAAATACCATGGTTTTGTCTTAATTATTATCATTTAATTTGGGAATTTGGAATGAAAATTGGAAGAAAAATTGGAGAGTTGAATTGGGGATTTGAGGGGCTATTTGAGGTCCGATTTTGATGTTCGTGGTATGTATAGACTCGTAGGAGGATGAGGATTCTATTGATGTAATTTTTATTAGATTCCGAGACGTGGGCTTGGGGGCCGGGTTTGGCCAATTTCTTGATTGGTGTTGTAATTTGATTTCTTTCGAGTGGGCTTTGTTCCCTTAGCATATTTTGATGGTCATGTACTAATTTTGGTTAGATTTGGAGCATTCAGAGGCCGAGTTGAGAGGCAAAGGCATCGCGAGTTAGAGTTTGGGCCGGATCGAGGTAAGTAATGATTTGAAATGTTTGTCCTGAGGGTATGAAATCCCGGATTTCACATTGTTATGCTATTTTGAGGTGACGCACGCTAGATAATGAGCGTGGGGTCGTGCACCGTTGGGGATTGTGACTTAGTCCGTCCCGTACGACTGTTGAGTCATGTATTTGATTAAAACCTATTTGATATCAGTATCATTTGGAAAGTATTATCATGTTTTGGACTGAATACCATATTTGAGCCTCGTGCCAACTGTTTTGGACCCTCAGGGGATTTTTACTATTATTCCTCACAAGTTTGACTTCATATTTATACCCAGTCATGTTGTATTCTACTGTTTTCATAACTTGGCCATTTTCACTTCGTTTTTGATATTTTAAATGATATTTTGTGCAGAGCATCATGTTTTGCTGTTGCCTGAGTGGCTTGAGAGATTTCTGACTGAGTGAGGCCAGGGGCCTGTGTTGTGAGGATACTATGGGATCGGGTTGTGCACTGCAGCAGTGTTGTACTGATTCATAATTATGAGGCCGAGGGCCTGATTTGTTACGCCACGAGGTGGCTTGATATGAGGCTGAGAGCCTGTTTGATTATGCCATGAGATGGCTTGTTATTATGCTTGGGTCGTAAGAGGCCCCTCCCGGAGTTTGTACACCCCTAGTGAGCACGGGTACCTAGTGTGAGTGATGTGATATAGCTCGAAGGGCTGTTGTTTGATTCATATTGTTGCCCGAGGGGCGGTTCTTTATTCATACCCGAGGTGCTAATTACGAGTGATTATGTGGTAGCCCGAGGGGCTGGTTCTATTGATGATATACCCGAGGGGCGGTATGTGATACATGTTTTTTCCGAGGGGCTGTTACGTTTTCTATCAATTTTACTCGCTGTCTTATCACTCGTTTGAAACTATCGAAAGTTGTTTTCAAAGGTTTTTACCGAAATTGAGCATGATTTTTGAAGTAAATGATTTCTGCACTGTGTTGGAAATGTCCTGCTTTTATTGTAGCATTTTGATGTGGTTTACGTGTTTTCTTACTGCTCAGCTTTCATTTACCTTTATTATTTACATAGTTGGCATACTCACATTACTCCCTGCACCTTGTGTGCAGATTCAGGTATTTCTGAACCCGGTAGCGGGTGTTGATTGCTTAGTGGCAGAGTCATCGGAGTTAGCAAGGTAGCTGTCCGACGTTCGCTGCACTGCTTTTCTCCCTCCTGTCTTTCTTATACTGCATTTAGTATGTTCTTAGACTCTTGTTGTAGTCAGACCTTAGCAGATGCTCGTGACTTGTGACACCCCAATGTCGGGCTTGTGTATTTATTCCGCATTGTTCATTTAGACTTACATTATGAGATATTTGATTAATTAAAGGCTTAAAAATGACTTTTATTGAGAAATGGTTAATTTGGGAATTGTGTCGGTTGGCCTAGTTTCACGATAGGCGCCATCACGACCGGGTTGGTTTTAGGGTCGTGACAAGTTGGTTTCAGAGCCTAGGTTACATAGGTCTCGCGAGTCATGAGCAGGCTTAGTAGGGTTTCACGGATCGGTACAGAGGCGTCTGTACTTATCCTTGAGAGGCTGCAAAACCTTTAGGAAAAGCTTCACATTCTTGAATTCTTATCGTGTATCCTTGATTTAGCTTGAAATGTAAATCTTTGAATTCCTTCCACGCATTTGTATGCGCGCATGAGCGCTCGGTATCAGCTGTGCATTGACGACTTATGATTCCCTGATCGAGGGGCGAGATGTGATATCTGTGTGTTGATGTTGAGCCAATCTGGAGGACTTGAGGCCGGATTTTGCTTATAGCTTGAGCTCTGAGGCGTTGATTGTGTGAGCATGTGCTTTTGGATCTATATGTTCGATAATGTCCCTATTAGTGAGAGTGATAATTGGATAGCTAGGTGATGAGTATGATATGACTGCGAGATATGTTCATATCAATTGAATGAGACGAGAAGGGTCTGCTTTGGGGAAGTAAGAACTCTCTGGTGCTTGATTTCCATTGTGATTTGATGTATAGCCCTGAGTTGTGGGTGTGTTGAAGGATCTTTTCATGTTGCCTAGTTGGGAAGTGAAGTAGATTTCACGTTGTGATATGAGTTCAGACTCATGTTTATGATAGTGGAAGGGTATAAAAAGATGTTAGTTTGAGGCGAAGTAGGTGGGTTATCTTCTGCGGAGTGTTCTGAAGTTTGTGTGATCCTTATATTGTTTGTTAGAAGATCTCTGTTACCAGTAAAATATATGGGTTGCAATTTGAATTTAGGTCGCCTAAGAGAGTGGGCTTGACTGTTACGGGGGCGAATGCGAGATTTGCAGAAGATTTGAAGTACTAGATGGTCTGTGTTTCATGAGCTTATGAAGGATTGAGTTTAATATCACTATGGTATTATGGCAGTAATAGAGTATATACATTTTGAGTTATTATGTATTTTGATCTATGGCTTTGCGCCAAGTGGGGGAGTCTGCTATTGATTAGTTGATTGCATGGTTATGTACTATGTTGGTTCCAGTTGGAGGCATGCTGGTGAATCAGTTATGGCTTACGGAGGTTGAGACCGAGGATGGCTCGAGTAAAGGAAATTTCAATAAAGGTTATGTTATGCTTTATGGGTATATAAGAATCACAGAATGACTTGAGTTGTTATGATTAAAGAGTATACGATGGATAGAACGAGAATGTGCTTGGTTGTATTAAAGTGAGATTATGTTCTGCGGTGTCGGAGTACTAATGGAGCATGGGTCGTCTGGTCCATTTGATCGGTCTAATTGCGGTTTGAGTAGAGAGGATGACTCTCGAGAATGGTTCTAGTGGGTTCAAGATTTTACATGTAATAATTGGAGATTTTCAGGTTGTATGTTTGGCTAGAAACCGAGGTTTGCATTGGGGGGTGTCAAGACTTGTGGCATTTCTATACCAATTATGGGATTCAATATATTAGTATCAGGAAGGTAAAGGTAACGACTTTAGATTCGTAGGAAGTCCCTTCAGGGTAGGTATTTTGAATGTGGTACTTTTGAGAATATTTAAGAGAGTATTCAGCGACTTCTAATCCTTAGACGGTGTGGTTTTATGCTTAGGTCTCGTGTGGTGAGTCTGGATTGAGGAATTGTGGTGTTATAGCAAGAAAGAGTATCAAGTTGAAGGTAAATCAGAAGGAAACTCGGATAGATATGATAGCTTGGTAGTAGGCCAAATCGGCATGGTAATGATATGATTAGTTCTTTGGATGCTTATGAGGTAATGAGTTTATACAAGTGTTTCAAGGCAATGCTCTTGGGTTTTAGTGTCCTGCATAGCTTGATTGAGTTAGAAGAATTCAGCCCTGACAGGTTTGGTTTTGTGCAAAGGGGACTCGGAGAGTTCTTGATGGTTTCTACCACGGTTAGAGATGTATATTTTCTACGAGCGTGAGGAGCATGTGATGTATAGTGATTTTTTTCTAGATGGTATCAATGGAAAGTTCTTGGCTAGTTGAGTACATAGTTGCTTGTGGCTCGGAATGGATAAGAAGTTCTCATGTTTATCCTAGGATGGTATGGTATATGTGGTATGTTGTGTAGGATTGAGAAGTACATGTGTAAGGTCACGGTTCAGTTTTGAAATAAAGGTCACAAATTCTTAGGTAGCATGGACAGTTTCAGATGACTAGATAAATGAGATCCCTGATTGGTGTGGCTTGATGAAGGTATACATTTTAGAAAGGGAGATGCATTTGAGTTGAGGGTACTTCATTAGTATTGCGGCACTCTCTTGTTGGATCGACTGCTGATATTCAAGTTTGCTTGGTGGCACAGAAGAATTATAGGAGTATCTCTCGTGGGATGATTGGGTATTAGAGGTTTGTTGTATATTCGGACAATGGGGTTGGGATCGGATATGGTTATTCTCATGCTGTATAGATTTGGAGACTGGGAGTTCTCATAAACAGGTTAGGTCGTGGTTGTGGACCGCATATATCGGTCTGGTGTGGTAACTATTGGAGGTTTGGAGACCCGAGTGGATCTTTGTTGCTTAGTATGCTAGATTATGGTGTGATATTAGGCATAGACTGGTTGTCTCCGTGTCATGTTATTCTGGGTTGTTGCGCTAGGACGACGATGTTGGCTATGTCGGGAATGCCACGGATTGAGTGGAGAGGTTCGACGGATTATGTTCCCAGCAAGGTGATTTAATTTTGAAGACCTAGTGGAGGGTTGAGAAGGGTTGTCTTTCGTATTTGGCCTTCGTGATGGATGTCAGTGCAGAGAATTCTTCTATGGATTCAGTTCTGGTGGTGAGGGATTTTTCGGATGTGTTTCTTGCTGTCAAGCATGTCACCGGACAGGGTTGTTGATTCCGGTATTGATTTGGTTCCAGGCACCGTATCGTATGGCACCGGCGGAGTTAAAGGAATTGAAGGAGCAGCTTCAGGAACTCCTTGATAAGGGGTTCATTGGTAGGACAATATAGATGTGTGTTCTACATCGAGTCGGCTTGGTTGACTCCGAGTTGTATTGTTAAGGGATGTGTTGATTCAATTGTTATTGAGCTTATTAGTGATCTGGGGAGATCTATGAGTTACCTTTCCATGTTGCGAGGCATTGGGATTTGTTGGTTATAGGCACATGTGGTACGGTTTTATTGGGGTCTCTCAATGGAATTCGAGCAGGAGGAGTATTGGGTATTGCTCGGCGAATGGCGTATCAGTTGTGTCCTGTCGAGTTTGTGTAATGTTATGTCAATTGTGTCGCAGTGGTAATGATGATTTCTTTGGTTCTATACATCTAATTGCGCGTGGTTGTTGATTTGAGCATAGTGACTTGAGGTATTTCATGTTGGACCAGTATTGGATGAGGTCGCGCATTGGAGCAAAGCTATGTGGAGGTATGATCCCGCGGGATAGATTCATGTGTTCTAGTTCTACGATGTGTGACGGGTTCTCAGCATTGTGTATGGTGGTATGGTGAGCTTGCGGTACGACTCTTTCATTTGAGTCATTTTCATGATTCGAGTATGTTCGGATTGTTGCTTATTGGTGCGCGGATTGCACGAGTTGTGGCTTTAGTTTGTATTGATGTGTCATGTCACCAGAATAGTTGTGTTGGATTAGATGAGATCGTTGGGATCTATAATGAATACAAACGGATTTGATTTCAGCATGTTGGAAGGATAATATCGAGGTTCGGCTTAGAAATTGTCTATGGTCCTTGCCAAAGGAGAAGTAGCGTCATGAATGGTTGATCTGAGGAATGGTTATGACTTACTGTGTGTTTCAGTTAGCATTGACAGTATACAGATGTGTTGGAATGAGGCTTTATTTGATAAGAGGTATTATTGGTATTCAATTGTTTTGGCAACTACTGTGATTAGAAGTTATCACTGCGAGTGTTTGAGTATGTGGTATATCATGTAATTGTATCTGAGGTGGTAGGTATGGTTTATTACAGCTTGTTCGGGCTTATTCTGAGTATAAGTGTGAGATTCTGATCTTGTAGATGATTTTAGAAGTGGGAATGTGATTCTAAGGTTTATGGGCTAGGTTAGATTGTAAAATTTCAGTTACATTGTGTTATCAGACCTATATGAGATAGGGTGACGTGGGATCACCCCTGGGTATGTGCATAGTAAGGTTTACAGCGATTTGATGGTTTTCGGAACAACTCTGGGCACGGTCGAGGACGAACGTATGTTTAAGTGGGGGAGGATGTAACGACCGGACCGGTCGTCTTGAGATTTTGCACTTCGCTCTCTAGTTCTTGAGCATGACTAGCCTCGTGTGGTGTATTATGACTTATGTAAATCGTCGATTTTGGTTTCAGGGTAATCGGAATGAATTTGGAAGAACAGTTCTCAGTTTGAAGCTTAAAATTTGAAAGGTTTGACCAAGTTTTGAATTGGTAGTATATGATCTCGGATTGGAATTTTTATGATTTGGTTAGCTCCGTTAAGTGATTTGGGTCTTAAGAGCGTGATCGAAATATATTTTGGAGGTCCGTGGAAGGTTTAGGCTTGATTGACGAAATTGGGTTTTTGGCGTTTTCCGGTTGATAGTTGAGATTTTGATATAGGGGTCTGAATGGAATTCTGAAAGTTGGAGTAGGTCCGTTGTGTCATTTGTGATGTGTGTGCAAAATTTCAGGTCATTCGGACAAGGTTTGATAGATTTTTTGATCGAAAGAGAAATTTGGAAGTTTTTGAAATTCTTAGGCTTGAATCCGATGCAAATTTGGTGTTTTAATGTTGTTTTGAGCATTCCGAAGATTGGAACAAGTTTGAATGATGTTATGGGATATGTTGGCATGTTTGGTTGAGGTCCCGGGGGCCTCAGGTGTGTTTCGGGTGGTTAACAGAACAATTTTTGGACTTTGGACTTGGCAGTTTTGCTGTTTTTTTTGTTGTAGACGGTTTGTTCTTCGCGTTCGCGATCAAGGACTCGCGTTCGTGAAGGGTGATCTCTAAGTCAGTGAATTCTGTTCTTCGCGTTCATACTTTGGCTATCGCGTTCGCGATGTATTGATGTTGTGTTCTTCGCGTTCGCATTTTGGATGTCGCATTCGCGTAGTTACGTCTCCAGTAGGTATAGCATTCGTGAGGCTTGTGCCGCGAATGCGTAGAGAATTTTTGGGAGACGATATTTTTCTTCATCGCGGATGCGATGGTCGTCCCGCGTTTGCGAAAGAAGAAGCTTGGGCAGCTTTATAAAGTATTCTATTTCAAGGATTTCAGTCATTTTTGCATTTTTGGAGCTATGGAGCTCGGGAGAAGACGATTTTGGAGGGGATTTTCAGAGGATTGATTGGGGTAAGTGTTCCTCACCCAAATTTGGTTAAATACCATGATTTTGTCTTAATTTTTATTATTTAATTTGGGAATTTGGAATGAAAATTTGAAGAAAAATTAGAGAGTTGAATTGGGGATTTGAGGGGCCATTTGAGGTCCGATTTTGATGTTTTTGGTATGTATAGACTCATGGGAAGATGAGGATTCTATTGATGTGATTTTTATCGGATTCCAAGATGTGGGACAGGGGGCTGGGTTTGGCCAATTTCGGGATTGGTGTTGTAATTTGATTTCTTTCGAGTGGGCTTTGTTCCCTTAACATATTTTGATGGTCATGTACTGATTTTGGTTAAATTTGGAGCATTCGTAGGTCGAGTTGAGAGGCAAAGGCATCGCGGGCTAGAGTTTGGACCGGATCAAGGTAAGTAATGAATGTAAATGTTTGTCCTAAGGGTATGAAACCCTGAATTTCACATCGTTATGTTACTTTGAGGTGACGCACGCACTAGATGACAAGCGTGGGGCCATGCACCGTTGGAGATTGTGGCTTAGTCCTACTGTTAAGTCGCGTATTTGATTAAAACTTGTTGATATCAGTGTGTTTTCAAAATTATTGTCATGTTTTGGGCTAGATGCCATATCTGGGCCTCATGCCAACTGTTTTGGACCCTTAGGGGATTTTTACTATTATTCCTTACTATTTTGACTTCATATTTGTACTCAGTCATGCTGTATTCTACTGTTTTCATAACTCAGCCATTTTCACTCCGTTTTTGATATTTTAAATGATATTTTGGGCTAAGCATCATGTTTTACTGTTGCCCGAGTGGCTTGAGAGATTTTTGACTAAGTGAGGCCGAGGGCCTGTGTTGTGAGGATACTGCGGGATCGGGCTGCGTACCGCAGCAATGTTGGACTAATTCATGATTATGAGGCTGAGGTCCTGATTTGTTACGCCGCGATATGGATTGATATGAGGCCGAGAGACTGTTTGATTATGCCACAAGCTGGCTTATTATTGCACTTGGGCCGTAAGAGGCCCCTCTCGGAGTCTGTACACCCCCTGTGAGCGCGGGTACCTAGTGTGAGTGATGTGATGTAGCCCGAGGGGCTGTTGTTTGATTCATATTGTTTCCTGAGGGGTGGTTCTTGATTCATGACCGAGGGGCTAATTACGAGTGATTGTGAGTTAGCCCGAGAGGCTGGTTCTGTTGATGATATGCCCGAGGGGCGGTATGTGATACATGTTTTGCCCGAGGGGTAGTTACGTTTTCTATCAGTTTTACTCACTGTCTTATCACTCATTTGAAACTATCAAAAGTTGTTTTAAAAGGTTTTTACCAAAATTGAGCATGATTTTTGAAGTAAATGATTTATGTATTGTGTTGGAAATGTCCTGCTTTTATTGTAGCATTTTGACGTGGTTTATGTGTTTTCTTACTGCTCAGCTTTAATTTACCTTTATTACTTACATATTTAGCATACTCACATTACTCTCTGCACCTTGTGTGCAGATTCAGGTATTTCTGAACTCGGTAGCGGGTGTTGATTGCTTAGTGGTAGAGTCATCGGAGTTAACAAGGTAGCTGCCCGATGTTCGCAGCACTGCTTTTCTCCCTCCAGTCTTTCTTAGACTGCATTTAGTACATTCTTAGACTCTTGTTGTATTCAGACCTTAGTAGATGCTCGTGACTTGTGACACCCTGATGTCGGGCTTGTGTATTTATTCCGCATTATTTAATTAGACTTACATTATGAGATATTTGATTAATTAAAGGCTTAAAAATGACTTTTATTGAGAAATGGTTAATTCGCGAATTGTGTCGGCTGACCTAGTTTCACGATAGACGCCATCACGGCCGGATCGGTTATAGGGTCGTGACAAAGGCTAAGTTTGACTTCGGTCAACGTTTTGAGTAAACGACCTCAGAATCAATATTTGACTGTTTTAATAGGTTTGTAGGATGATTTCGGACTTAGGCGTATGTTCGGATCGGGTGTTAGATAACCCGGAAGCGTTTCGGTGCCTAATAGTGAAAGTTGACTCTTTGAAGGTTTTAAAGTTCTTTAAATTTGGTTTGGAGTGGGTTTTGGTGTTATCAAGGTCCAATGGGGATTTCGAGACCGAGAATAGTTTTGTAATGTCATTTAAGACTTGCACGCAAAATTTGGCATCATTCCGAGTAGTTTGAGTATGTTTCGGCGCGTTCGGAGCAAGTTGAAGAACTTAAAGTTCATAATTTTAATTCAATTGGTTTGGGGTGTGATTCCATGTTTTAATGTTGTTTAATACATTCCGAGAGTTCGAGCGAGTCTATTTTATGATTCCAAAGTTGTTGGTACGTTCGAGTGGGGCCCTAGGGGCTCCGAGCATTAAACGGAAGAGGCTCGGATCAAGTTTGGACTTGAAGGAAAATACTGAAGCTTTCAGCTTCTGGTGTGATTGCACCTGCGCTTGGCCAGCCGCAAGTGCAAGGAACGAGCCGCAAAAGAAGACTTGCCAAGGCTTCCTAGGACCACAGGAGTGAACAATCTGCGAATGCACATGTGCGATGGCAGTGACAGCAGAAGCGGCAAGGTCAGCAGGCGCAGGAAAATAGTCGTAAGAACAATTTTGCAGGAGTGGCCCCAGCTTCGCAGGTGCGAAGATAGTCCAATAGGGGAGGACTTCACCTACGAGGTTTTCTCCGTAGAAGCAAAATCGTTGGTGCGACACTGGCTTCGCGAGAGAGGGAAACTGGGCAATAAGGTTGTTTTAAATCGGGGTTTGAGCATTTTTTGCTCATTTCTTCACTTCTTGGGGGTGATTTTGGAGCTGGTTAGAGAGGGATTTTCACCAACTATTTGAGGTAAGTAATTTCTACCTATTATGAGTTAAATATGTAATGATCGATCGGTCATTTTGAGCTCTAGCGTGTCGTTCGGCGGTTTGAGTCCATGAGCAGCTTCATTTGGGGTATTATGACTTGTAAGCATGGTCGAAATTTAATTTCGGAAAGTTCGGGGTTGATTTGGAAGGAAATTCTCATTTCGGAAGCTTTAAGTTGGCAGAATTGACTAAGATTGTATTTGTGAGTAAACAATCTTGAAATCAGGATTTGAAGGTTCCAGCAGGTTCGTATGATGATTTTGGACTTGAGCGTATGTCTGGATCAGGTTTTGGATGACCCAGGAGCATTTCAGCGACTATTGTATAACTTAAAATTTTGGAAGAGTTTCATAAGTTTGGGTTGAAGTGCATTTCAGTGTTATTGATGTCCGTATGGGATTGCGAGTCTGGGAATAGCTCCGTATGGTGATTATGGTATTGGGAGAATGATCGGAAGTAAATTCGGAGGTCCGTAGGTTATTTTGGAGTCATTTGGCTAAAGTTAGAAATTTGAAGGTTTTTGTGAAGTTTGACGGGAAGTGGACTTTTTGATATCGGGGTCAGATTCCGATTCCAGAAGTTGGAGTAGGTCCTTAATGTCGAATATGACTTATGTGCAAAATTTGAGGTCAATCGGATGTGATTTGACAGGTTTCGGCATCGAATGAAGAAGTTTGAAGTTCTAATGTTCATCAAGTTTGAAATGGGGTGTGATTTTAATTTTAACATTAATTGATGTGATTTGAGGCATCGAGCAGGTCCGTGTTATGTTATGAGACTGGTTTGTGTGATTGGATGAGGTCCCGGTGGCCTCGGGTGGATTCCGGGTGGTTAACGGATCGAGCTTGGAGTTAGAAGAGGAATTGAGTAGCTGCCTTCAGGTGTAACCGCACCTGTAAGGCTTGGACCGCAGATGCAGAGCCGCAAAAGCGGCCCTGTGGTCGGAGGTGCGATTTTTGGTAGGGGAGAGCTGGGACCGCAGATGCGGTCAACACGCTGCAAAAGAGGTACTGCACCTGCGGAAGACGAGGTGAAAGTGCGGAGCTAAGGGGCTGGAGGAGAACTGCAGAAGCGGATTCCAGGCTGCACATGCGGAACCGCATAAGCGGTCAAGTGAGCATGTGCGAGGATCGTTGGGTAGTAAGGTTTCTTTAAAGCGAGGGTTTGGCTCATTTTCACTCCATCCTTCTATGTGAGTCGATTTTGGAGCAACTTTGATGTGCCATTTTCATCACCAAGCTGAGGTAAGTGTCTTATACTAGTTTTGAGTTAAATACATGATTATATACGGATTTAAAGTATGGAAATTAGTGAAAACTTGGGGTTTGTGGAAAAACCTAGAAAATTGGTATTCTTGGATTTTGACTACGATTTTGGACATGCAAGTGAGAGTGAATTATATATTTGAGTTTGTGAGGTTGTGGGAAAACTTTATCTTCGAAAATTTTTGAAATCCGTGCACATGGGCCCGAGGGGCGATTTTGTCAACTTTTCGATCAGGGTGAGAAATTGTTATAAATTGGATTATTATGAGTAATTGAGCATATATTAATGGGTTTGCATAATCATTGGCTAGTTTTGGAGCATTGTGCATTGATTTGAGTCTTCGGAAGGGCGTGGCATGCCGGTTATGGAACTTCGGAGTGAGGTGAGTCTCCTCTCTAACCTTGTAAGAGGGAATTGTACCCATAGGTGAAATAATTAATTATGTACTACTATTGTGGGGGCTACGTATGCACGAGGTAACGAGAGTCCGTGCGTAGCTACTATTATGCTTATGTCCGAGTAGTTTAGGACTCAAACCATGCTTTACTTGTAATATTTACAATCTTGTTGTCAATTAAAACTGCTTAAAGTATATCGAACTTTGTAAATAAGTTTCTAAAAGGCTAGACATCGTTTTTTTAACTTTAAAAGAGAAATTGCCTTTCCTTAAATAATTGCTCCTTGATGAATTCTTGATTGACTATTTGAATGTGTATATTAATTATGGAACGGGCCGAATGCCTCGGTAGATTCAATAGATGCATCTATGGTTCACGCCATTCGACCCTCTGGCAGTGCACAATTTAAATACTTGTTGGATCGGGCCATACGGCCTCGGCATAGTTTGCTCATGCTTGTATTGCTTGACTTGCAAACTTATAAATGATAATATTGCCTCCCTGGCTTGAGATAAATGTATAAATGATGAAAAAATGAATATAAAAATCCCCTATTAATGAAAGAATTGTTTACTTGCTTCATGCTATTGAGTTACAGCCGTTTATATAAAAATCCTCTATTTACTATATTATAGACATATTATTATTGGACCACTAGTAATTGTCGAAGTCGACCTCTCGTCTCTCGATACTTATTGGGTATATTGTTTTCGTACTCATGCTACACTTGATGTGAATTTTTGTTGCACAAGCACATGTATGTCTAATGTCCTCGTTGGGCACAACGGCATGGTTGATGCAGAGACTTAGATGAGCTGCATCTCTCGAGACGACCCGCAGCCAACAGAGTCTCTTTTAGAGTATAGTAGTTCTTTTCTGTCCAATTGTATTTCGGACAGTTATCGTATTGTACTTTATTTCCTAGAAATTGCTCATGCACTTGTGACACCGGGTTCTGGGATGATTATGGGATTATTCAATATTATATTTGTTAAAGACATCACTATTATTTCAGTAAATTTTATTATTTATTGTATAATGAATAAAAGAAATGATTTCAATAAATACTAAAATGAGAATTTAATTAACTTCTTGGTGTTAGCTTGCCTGATTGTGGTGTCGGGCGCCATCAGGATCCTTAGTGGATTTTGGGTCGTGACAACATGGTATCAGAGTGCTAGGTTCCCTGAGGTCTCACGAGTCATGCGCAAGTCTAGTAGAGTCTTGAGGATCGGTACAGAGACATCTGTAGTTATCTTCGAGAGGATACAGGGATGTTAAGAGCACTTCCCTTCTTGATTTATCATCGTGCGATTTGATTCCTTTGAGGCTTATGCCTTTGTTTCCTTCCTACTCAATTTTATGCGATGCGAGGCGCTTACTATAAATCAAGAATTGAGGAATTTTAATGGTACTACAGATGTGGTGCGGGATGTTTCTCCCTGCGTCGTTGATTGGACTATTGTTGTTGCCTTGCGGAAGGATATTTTGTCATTTCAGCTCAGTAGTTGTACTTCTGAGAGCTTTGAGGTTGTGCACAGATTGCTATGATGCTCATGAACGGTTATCGCATAGTATTGATGTAATGGTAGGATACTTGCCTATGCGTCGAGGCAGTGAATAACTTTAAAGGAGGTCTACTCAGTGCATGATTCAGAGATTTGATATTTTATTCCCAGCGGAGGAACGGCAATCAAACTATAAATGATCAGGTTTGGGTTGATAGAGTAACAAGACTTGGTATTTTCAAGAGTAGTGGAATTTCATCTGTGATGTGGTATCGTCGCCCTTGACTGAATGTGTTAAGTTCACCGGTGTTATGATCTTCTTCAATTCTCCTTTTGGGTGGGGTGTTGTGAAATGGTGTTGGGTCAGATGTTGTGGTGTGCAGTGGATGAGGATCGAATTGGTGTTTTTAATATTGACGGCTCGAGAACGATGACCTTCGAAAAGGTTTAAAGTAGTAGCGATCTATTGGTTCAAGTGATACAGAGATAGATATTGATCTAAGGCAACAATTGGGCAACAAAGGATGAGGAATGACATGTGGGAAGTGTCAGGCAGTGGTTAAATTCCTAGAAGGCCAGGTGTAAGAAGCGAAAGTTGAGTAGTTTCTTAAAGGAGTGAGTTTGACCAAAGTGGGAAAGTGGCAGAGTAGCATATGGGTTCAGTGGCAGGATAACTACACACCTTGGGGAAAAGTTTAGAGTGATTTGGGAATTTTAGTGAATAGTGATTGGGTCCACATGCTTAATTTGAAATATATGCTATTGTATGACGGGAGATTGGATGCAACAGAAAGGAGTTGTTTGGTATGAAGAAGGATACAACATGACTTTGGATTGGGAGGTATTGTCGCACATTTAGTTGATGTCCATAAGGAGCGAACGAACTTGTGCAGCTAGTGAATAAGCATAGGCTCAGGATGGGTTACTGATGTCATAGTGATTGTACCTCGTGCAGCGATGTTGGAAGATGTCGACATATAGATTCCACATATGGGTTATCTCCTGTGAGCAGGTCAGCGGTCACGTGGTTGGCGGAGCTTCTAAGAAGAAGTCTATTGACTATCCGTAAGAGGTCGAATATGTAAATAATGCCAGAGATGCAGAGTGTTCATGAAATTCTATCAGAAGGATTTCAAGGAATTTGGCGGGTTGGTTGTGCAAGATCATGCCAACAATGAAGAAAGAATCTCGATGGGTTCCGGAGTTGTGTAATAGTAGCTTCAAGCTAAGTGGGAGAGTCCCACCACCTACGATTGGGTTACATGGTTATTTGCTTATAAGGTTTTGGGTTATCGGTGTATTGGTGAGTTAATACAGCTAAGGTAAAAGAACATAGGTGGTAAGTTGAGCAAAAGAATTGATAAAGGGGTGCTGTAGTTGGCCTTATTGACTCATGTTTGGGCTTTGGGAAGATTTGGGATTTATGCTCTGTATAGAGGTGATTTACAAGGGAAGCTATTCAGTTGATTGCTTCATTGAGATGGGTGTTCATGTGCCAGCAGAGCCTTGGAGTTGATTATATTTGGGGACTAAGCCAGAGTGGGTGACTCTCAACAACGGTCCTAGCAAATTCAAAGGTTAAAGGTGTGGTGCCTAAGGATTTCGAGCCCGCTGTATAGTTAAGAATCGAGCTTTTGTATCGGGTTATGATAAGAGGCACGGAATGTTCTATGATATTTTCGACTTGCAGTGTAGCATTTGGAGGAAAAAAGAGAAAATTACTTTGGATTTGTAAGGGAATTATCGTAATGGGTGTATTAGTTGAGGATGCGACTATGCACATAAGGAATGTATAAGATGGTTCGTGGGATTTGAGACAACATGGTCTCGTGATACAGGCCACTCGGAACGAGTGCGGACTGAGTTCGTTATGTGTTGAATGGAGTTATTATTATTTCTAAGTCAATCAAGGATAAAGAAGTTAGATTGGTTAGCCAAAGTTGAATTGGCATATTGGTAGTGGTGATTTGCTCCTTCAGCGTGATTAAGTTATGCATGTGATTCGTGACGGTACGTGTGAGTCTTGATGGCCGTTGTAATTGATTTTATTTAAAAGTATTCAAGTATTATGGCCTGTTATGTGCAGGTAGGTCCCGAAAGGGTTATGGTGGTTCAGACCACTACTTGAGGATTTGCATATTCTGCGGTTATGAGAATTCACTAGTGTGTTGCTATGGTTCTCTTGAAATGAGTTAAGTAAAAGGTTTCTGTATGATGAAGTATATACCCTATTTGTGGTTCAGGAGTTATGATGAATCTCTTATACTATCGCATATTGGCAAGTTAGGCGCAGTGAACAGTATGAAAATTGAAAGTGAGGAATCGAGGTTACGGTTCGGTATTGGCAAGGATGTCACGAGCTTGGATGAACAGGAAAACGGGATTTGAATGCTTAGAGTAAGCCGGTATGATCCTCAGCATCACCTGAAATTGATGTTTCGTGAAAGAGGCTTTGCAACCTGGTTATGGATTCTTGATTTGCTTTATAACATTAGCGCGACCGGTGGTATAGATGTGCAAACTCGTTAGCTGGTGCGGAAGGTCATGGGAGCGTGCCTCACGAGAAGATTGTATAAGTGTGACATATAGTTACCTGATTGACTGAAGATTTAAACCAAGTGTGAAGATTATGGTAATAGCGCTAATTTGAGAATTTATGCCCGAAGAGCGCACAGTTAATTTGGTTGTGGACTGTGGGAGTTTGTTCTGTTTGTGATGGTTGTTCTTGTGTGTTATGGGAAAAAGGGGATATAATGAACGCTTGAAAGGTTATTAGCCTAATATGGTGCAATTAGAATTGGCTCGAGGTCGATGGATGGATTTAAATATGAATATGGGTTCTATATCAGGCCAGATATGTTCATTTCAGCATAACACTCCTTGTGGAGAAGTATTCAGACGTTGGATGTTGTTTCATCATCGGCTATTTCATGTAATATTTTATCGTGCCGTGTGAGTTGTGAAACAGCTTGATAAATTTTTTATGTGTTGAGGTTCCGCGTAGCGATGGTGTTATGTGAGCAGGATGGCTCTTGAGATTCAGATCATATGTCGCACCTCAGTTGTGCTTGAGTTTTGTTGCGCATGGCACTATCTGTCTTCCTAGGGATGGTATTATGCACTTAGCGTGCTTGTGGCCGATATTCGGTATTTAATAGTAATGAGCAATTTAGCTCGGTGTGTATCTCCTTATGTGAGTTCTATGTGTGGATCGGGTGGTACACCGCCACGAGTATGTTATTTGGATCGGTTTCACATCGCAACAGTGTGATGTTGAGTACAGTCTCTTATATTATATTTTTGTGTTTCCCATTTTCCGAGGAAGGTTCATGACACCTTTTCGGTTGTCTAATTAGTTTCGTGGGTTGAGTAGTCCCTTCCGGAGTTCGTTTTCCTTATGTATCACGTTCGAGTTGGTGGCCTATTGGCACATTGTGGCATTATATGAGGCATTTGGTCATGTATGGAGTAGCTTATTGTCTGAGCAACTCATACTGGGTAAGACGAGATTATTGGATCTAGGATTAGTGCGATCGGATTATATGAAATATATTAAAAAGCAAATACCATTATTTGGTTCAGAATGAGGTAATGGTTCTTGTCAGGAGTATAACCTCAATGATTTATTGACTCGGTAGTTGGTTATGAATTTCTACATGTCTCTTCCATCGTAACGGTATTGCAAGAGTTGGAACATGACTTATATGTCATGGGGTGCAATGTGAGCATCAGATTCGGAAAATATCAGCTATTGTGATCAAGGAGTGTTATTATGGTTTGTGAATGATGTGGTGCATGGTGTGAATTCACCAAGGGTGTGCAGTCATGTTTTGGTACAGAGTGTGGTGATTGATACAATGTTCGTTAGTTGTAAGCAGGCTTGGCAGAAAATTTCGGGTGTTGAAATTTCAGTTCTAAGCTTATTTGCTTGAATAAAAGGGAATATCTCCAAATTTGCTCAAGCTAATGTGCTCAACTAGTTGTGGTAGCATAGGTAGGTGCACGAGGTGTGTTATCAGTGATTGTAGACAACTCCAGCGCAGTTCTTAGCATGTTCGAGGACAAACATATGTTTAAGTGGGAGAGAATGTAACGACCCGACCGGTCATTTTGAGCTCTAGCACTTCGTTCAGCGGTTTGAGTCCATGAGTACCTTCACTTTGGGTATTATGACTTGTACGCATGGTAGAAATTGAATTTCGGGAAGTTCGGAGTTGATTTGGAAGAAAATTCTCATTTCGGAAGCTTTAAGTTGGCAGAATTGACTAAGATTGGATTTCTGAGTAAACGACCACGAAATCAGGATTTGAAGGTTCCAGCAGGTTCGTATGGTGATTTTGGACTTGGACATATGTCTGGATCAGGTTTCGTATGACCCAGGAGCGTTTCAGCACCTATTATTTAAGTTAGCATTTGGAAAAGTTTCATAAGTTTGGGTTGAAGTGCATTTCAGTGTTATCGATGTTCGTTTGGGATTCCAAGTCTGGGAATAGCTCTGTATGGTGATTCTGGTATAGGGAGCACGATCGGAAGTAAATTTAGAGGTCTATAGATCATTTTGGAGTCATTTGGCTAAAGTTAGAAATTTGAAGGTTTTTGAGAAGTTTGACAGGAAGTGGACTTTTTAATATCGGGGTCGGATTCTGATTTCGGAAGTTGGAATAGGTCCGTAATGTCGAATATGAGATGTGTGCAAAATTTGAGGTCAGTTGGATGTGATTTGGCAGGGTTCAGCATCGAATGAAGAAGTTCAAAGTTCATCAAGTTTGAAATGGGTTGTGATTTGTGATTTTTGCGTTGTTTGATGTGATTCGAGGACTCGAGCAGGTCCGTGTTATGTTATGGGACTGTTTTGTGTGATTGTATGAGGTCCCAAGGGCCTCAGGTGGATTCCGGGTGGTTATGGATTGAGCTTGGAGTTAGAAGAGGAATTGAGTAGCTGCCTTCTGGTGTAACTGCACCTGCGAGGCTTGGACCGCAGGTGCGGAGCCGCAAAAGTGGCCCTGTGGTCGCATGTGCGATTTTTGTTAGGGGAGAGCTGGGACCGCACATGCGGTCAACACGCCACAGAAGTGGGATCGCACCTGCGGTAGAGGTGGCACAGATGCGAAGCTGAGGGGCTGGAAGAGAACCGCAGAAGCGGATTCTACGCCACACATGCGGAACCGCAGAAGCGGTCAAATGACCGTAGGTGTGAGGATCACTGGGCAGTGAGGTGTCTTTAAAGTGAGGGTTTGGCTCATTTTCACTCCATCCTTCTATGAGAGCCGATTTCGGAGCAACTTTGAGGTGCCATTTTCATCACCAAACATGAGGTAAGTGGTTAATACTAGTTTTGAGTTAAATATATGATTATATACGGATTTAAATTATGGAAATTAGTGGAAACTTAGGGTTTGAGGAAAAACCTAGAAAATTGGGATTCTTGGATTTTGACCTCGATTTTGGACATGAAATTGAGTGTAACTTATATATTTAAGTTCGTGAGGTTGTGGGCAAACTTTATCTTCGGAAAATTTCGGAATCTGGCACGTGGACAATTTTGTCAACTTTTTGATCGAGTTGATAAATTGTTATAAATTGGATTATTATGAGTAATTGAGCATATATTAATGCGTTTGCATAATTATTGGCTAGTTTTGGAGCGTTGTGCATCGATTTGAGTCTTCGGAAGGGCGTGGAATGCGGGTTATGGAACTTCGGAGCGAGGTGAGTCTCCTCTCTAACCTTGTAAGAGGGAATTGTCCCCATATGTGAAATAATTAATTATGTGCTACTATTGTGGAGGCTACGTACGCACGAGGTGACGAGAGTCCGTGCATAGCTACTATTATGCTTAAGTCCGGGTAGTCTAGGAACCAAAAGCATGTTTTACTTGTAATATTTGCAATCTTGTTGTCAATTAAAAATGCTTAAAGCATATCGAACTTTGTAAATAAGTTGCTAAAAGGCTAGACATCGTTTTCTTAAATTTAAAAGAGAAATTGCCTTTCCTTGAATAATTGCTCCTTGATAAATTCTTGATTGACTGTTTGAAAGTGTATATATATTGTAGAAAGGGCCGAACGCCTCGGTAGATTAAATAGATGCATCTATGGTTCCCGCCATTCGACCCTTTGGCAGTGCACAGTTTAAATACTTATTGGATCGGGTCGTATGACCTCGACATGATTTGTGCATGCTTGTATTGATGGACTTGTAAACTTATAAATGATAATGTTGCCTCCCTAGCTTGAGATACATGTATAAATGATGAAAAAATGAATTTAGAAATTCCCTATTAATGAAAGAATTGTTTACTTGCTTCATGCTATTGAGTTACAATCGTTTATATAAAAATTCTCGATTTACTATATTATTGACATATTATTATTGGACCACTAGTAAGTGTCGAAGTCGACATCTCGTCTCTACTTCTTCGAGATTAGACATGATACTTACTGGGTACATTGTTTCCGTACTCATGCTATACTTTCTGTGCATTTTTGTTGCACAGGAACATGTACGTCTAGTGTCCTCGTTGGGCACAACGATATGGTTGACACGAAGACTTAGGTAAGCTGCATCTCTCAAGATGACCCGCAGCCAGCAGAGTCTCTTTTAGCGCTTAACCCTTTCATGTTAGCTTGGATATATAATATAGGTCCATATAAGGGAACACTACCATAAATTGTCACAAGCTTACTTATTAAATGTTACACCCCATGTTTTCGTACATGAAAGTACACCATGAGTAAATTGATATAAGCTCGGAAATGAGATTATTTTTGAGGTAATAAATATTATGTTATTTCAAACAAGTGATAAGTAAATTCGTGAAGGTTAGAGGGTAAACAAATCAAAGAAAATGAGTTTCGTCGAAGTTTGATATTCTGGGATAAAATACAGTCCGAGCTATAATACCCGGTATTTATGGACTAGTGCCATAAAAAATACCACATGACCATAATAGTAAGGTGTATAAGGTGTGTTAAAAGTGAGTAGCATTTTAAGTAATTTGAGATAATCCTTAATCATATGAATTATTGGATAATGGAAGAATTAACTAATTAATTAGTAATTAGTGGTTGATTAATTAATAACCTTTGGATAATGATAAATTCCCTAACGTGGCAGCCAATAAAAAACCAATAAGATGACTCATGAATCATATGGAAAGGTGGCAAAAATTGGTAAGAATTGTGGCTTAGTTATCACATATGTGGGGCCCACACTCAGGTTAAAGACTTTTCTAAAACAATAAATCAATAATACTAGAACGGTAGCTTGAAAGATAATATGAGACCTTTAGAAAAGCTTGTAGTAGGAATCTTATTCCATTTTCATAAATATATTGCAAAATTTTCTACACTTAAAATTTCCTTTCCACCATTTCCTTCTACAAAAAACCCAACATTACATCCTTATATTGTCTTCTGTTTTGCCTTTATCACAATCTATACATGATTGCCAAATCTAGAAAGTTTTTGTAATCTCTACAAACTAATGAAGATGGCTTCAGCAAATTCTCAAGAGATCATATTGTATGATGGTAACGTGAGTTTCTTCTGCAAAAATCATACGAGACTACGTAAGGTTATAACAACGGGATTTTGCGATTCTAAGGGAGTATGGTGCAATCTTTCTCAAGAATATCATACATATTTTTCCCTACTCCAATCTTGTTGATTACATGTTTTCGCAATTGACGTGTATTGGAGGGATTATCAAGAGAACCAGCTCAGGTATATTAAGGCTATCCCTTCTTTCTTTTGGCATGATCTATACGATAAGAACGAAAAGAGAAAATGCTCAACTTCCATAAATGACTCTATTCATAGAAACATTAGAGGTGTCTATGTTCTTGATTTTCCATATGCCCTATTATTCTTTCATCTGTTCATGGGTCTCAAAAAATACATAAGTTGATAAAGTTTACTTCATGATATTAATCAGAGGCATAATAGTTTTATGACGTTCCAAAAGATTTTATTAACGTACTCCTCATGCATTGCATTCATTTACATGTACATTGACTCACGACCAGATGTTATATATGTACATTGACCCATGACTAGATGGCGTTATATATGCGTATATTATATGTATATGGGATATGGGAAAAGGTTACAACGTTATATACGCACCACCACCTGATCTGCTGGTATACGTTGATGATTTGCCCACAGTAGCCGAGATGATATGATGGGATGCCCTCAGAGGCTTGATGATGTTATGAACACATGTACTTATGGACGACATGACATTCATATGCATATGCATGGCACTATAAGTATTTCATGATTTACAGAGTTATCCAGACTTACAGGTTGAGTCATTTACTCTATATTTCTTTCATGTCTTTTATGTACTTATTTATGTGTCTTACATACTCGGTACATTATTCATACTGATGTCCCTTTTGCCTGGGGACGCTGCGTTTCATACCTGCAGGTCCTGATAGATAGGTTGAGAGTCCTCCAAGTAGGCTAGCAGCTCAGCGAAAGATGTTGGTGCGCTCTATTTGCTCAGGAGTTGCTTGTTTGGTCAGTATAATTTAGACGCGTATTGTTTGGTATGGCGGGGACCTCTCCTGACCTTTATGATAAATACATATTCTTAGAGGCGTGTAGACAGATGTCATGTATACGGATGCTTGTATGGCCTTGCCGGCCTATGTTTTGAGTTTATAAATGATCATGTTGGCTTTATAGGCCCGTATGTAACATGTATAATTTTTTTTATATATCAGATTGGGTCGTCCTATATTGAGTATTCCCCTATTTCTATTCTGGTTTGCCCATGATGGCCCGTTTGGCCTATTTGCCAATGAAAGTACAATAAGAAATATATGTTATGTTGGTACTCAGGTAAGTAAAGTACTGAGTGCACGTTGCGGCCCATCGGTTTAGGTCATGACAAAAGTGGTATCAGAGCAGTTCTGTCCTAGGGAGTCTATAAGCCGTATCTAGTAGAGTCTTGTTTATGAATGTGTCGTGCACCACACTTATAAGCAAGAGGCTACATGATATTTAGGATTGTCACTCTTTTTTCTTACTCTGGATGGTGTCATAGAGCTCAATTGTAAGAACTCAATTTCCTAACTCTATCTTATTAATAATACGACGATGCCTACATCCAGAAAGATGTTTGGTAAGAGATATAGCTGTGGAAGAGTGGAGTAAGAGGAACTCGATTTTTACATCATGCATATGATGGATAAATTTGAGGTATTCAGCAGATCATGTATGTACTAAGACGTGTAAGTTTCTTGATAAGGATCCCTAAGGCAAGAATGTATATTCACACTATTACGATAAAAAGGAATAAGAGAATGAAAAGGTAGACACAAGTTTCAGCAAGTAAAAGAAGCAAGATGAAGAAGGGTACGAGGTACCCAATTAATGAAGATTAACAGTATTTACAATTCAAGTAGAGAAATATAAGTATTTTGAGATACCTTCAATTGTAACAGAGGTATGTACAATTAGTCACACCCATCTCAATTATCCTCCATGGGAGCTAATAGAAATAGATAAGAGAAGGACGAATATCAAGAACCGGCTGGGGTTAGAGTAACCCAAAATGATGGTTGGATAGCTTGCGTTAGTTGACATTTCTGAAGGATATTGTAAATGTTCTAACAAAATCTCCTTATGAGACACCCAGATGGTACATTCTAAAATAGTACAGCTAGATATGAGTATTATAAAGATAGGCACTAGAAGCCTTGAAATGATAAATGTTACCTTAGTATGGATCACGTCCCTAGTAAATAAAGAATGTTAGGAAACCCGAAGAGCCAGTAGATGGAGCAAGGGGAGCTAAAAGCAAAAGAATGTCCTATGAAATTTTTAAAATAAAGTGTTAGACAAAAATGTTAGCAGGAAATGAGAAGAGAGTTAATGAAGAGTTATGAGAAAAATGTGATGCATGTGACAACGGTAGAAAGAAAAAAAATGACGGTATTATAGGATATATAGTCAAGTTAAGAAAAAGACAAGAGGAGCCAGGCCTTGAGACAACAAAAGAGTATAGGACTAAAGTCATATCCTCATTTCGAGAAATAAGTTCGTGACTCCAACTCGACTACCAGAAGGGAGAGTTAATTCCAAAGTAATAGAAATCAGTATGGGCTGGTGAAGAAGATAAACTAAACATGCATTAGGGGTTAAGTGATTTGATAATAGTCAGCATCATAAGAATTTCAGATTGCGTTCCGGCGATAATAGAATGGACCATAGAAGAAGATTCATGAGGAATTCAGAGAATGGTCATTCAGGAAGACGCTTCCCTAAAAGTAAGCAATGTGAGCAAAGTTAAGCTTAAGGAACTGTAGGTGTTAGTTACACTAGGTGTTTCCCTCGTGAGTAAGGAAATTTGTTATCCTTGGTACAGAAGGATTACCGCATGGTGAGTGAGGGTTATCAATGATGTGAAAAGATTCCAAAGATGAAGAGGAAAAACATCTATAGGCAGGTCGTCGTAGCTCCATAGTACTCCCCTAAAGGAGGGGGGATATGGAATGGTGTGGCATTAAGTCATAATTAATGGGTTCTAGTAACTATGGAATGGTAAAGGAAAAATACGATAAAAAAATGAAAAAGGGACGAGACTGCACTTATTCAAAGCCTACAGATATGCTACGATTCTAGAACATTATGCAAACACGACGTCAATGAAAGGAAGTAAGGTTCCCTGCCCAAGATAGTATTGATAATAAGGAGTCAGTGCGAGACGTAAGTTAAGACAAAGGAAATAACCCAAGAAAGATTACGCGAAATATTGACATGAGAATGGACAAACGAGTAGTCAGTAATTGATTCAGGAAGATCCTAGTTATGGCTAAACAGGAGATTACAGACGAGTTAGCATATCGTGCAAGATAAACATAGTAAAACCCAATATGGTGAATTCAGTCCCGCAAATATGACATCATAACCTTCAGAAATATTTAAATAGGAGTTAGGGTAGTTAAATATACCATATGAGTGTTACCGTAATAAAAGAGAGTGCCACTGGAAAGACAGTCAAAATATCAGTTCAGAAGCAACCCTAAAAGCACAAGGACATGGAAATAAGTAACTATGGATAATTAGAGGCAAGGAAGGACATCAAAAGATCTATAATAAGCTCGCAACTTTACAAGAGTCAGAGGGTTTTCCCTAAAGTACCACAATGAAAGACTAGTTGAGGAAGTAAGGAAGAAGGCTTCAACCTAAGCTCAGTGACCCAAAGAGGGAATGATCTTATAATAACAATCTCACAACAACATTGCATGCACTCCATAAGAAAGTGGCACATATCGTGGATAATGGGAGGGAAATGAAACCAAAAGTAATATTCGAGACCATATGAGTTGCACAAAATTCTAGCATGCGTGGGAACTAAGATAAGCTAAGTAAGCACTCAACAAGGAGGCAAAAAGACCAGGAAAAGTAATAGTTTACGTTTAAAGAAAACTGGGAAGGAACAGAAGGAATTATTCGGTCAATGATCCAGAGTTAGTTACGTTATGAATGCACTTGAGAGTTCGGAGTATTACCATGCAGTATATATGTTGACAATCATACAGCCGTAGAAGATTCTGGTATAAGTAAATGAAAGAATTGAGCCCAGGTCATAGACAAATGATCGAATCATTAGAAGATTGAATAATGGATATTCCATAGCGTCCTTGAATAACTAACACCATGAGCCACAGATCGGAAGATAGCTTAAGCCTACATAAAGGTTGATAAGAGGAAAGAGGAAACTAAAGAATTACATCACCCAAGTAAATCAGGAGTTTGATTATTGGACCTAGGAAATTATGGACATCGTGATTGAGAATATTGCAGGGCCACCCTTAATATCAGAGGTCCGAAAGAGATAGTATGACAACCTATAACAACTCTATGATAAAGCTAGTTAGAAAAGTAATAGCCTCATAAGAAGTCAGTATGAAGCTCCCACCGGATTGTAGTAATATAATAGAACTTCAAGTTGTGATGTGAATCATACCTATGTGGAAGGGAGGTTATGAAAGAGATAGAAGATATGATGCGAGATTTTAAGATAAGTAAGGTAAAGGTGGACAACGCACAAGATACTCAAATGCAGAAGGTTGTAAATAGTCCTTACTTCAAATAGAAGGCCAGAAGTGCGGGGATTCAATATCCAGGAATGACAGCGTCGTCGTCAATGGCATATCTTCCAGCCTATGGTTTCTACGTATCGAGAGGTCTAGTTAAAAGAGTAAGAAAGAGTTAGAGACGATATGGTGTCTCGCTTGATGTTCCAGGACACAAGGAAATCTATGGTGCAAACAAGTTGAAGGAAGGTTGTGAGCAGTATAAATGGATACGTGTAGGTCGCAAGCTAAAGTATGATAGAGCGACAAGGTTTTAGGAAAATAGTAGTAATAATAAGAAAAGGCTAGTGAGAGTGTGACGAGAATGGATAAGTCCTCAGGATTAAGCCCATGAAAACAAGAAGAGCTGATGGTTTCTCTAAGTTATAGAAAGTTCAGTATAGCTTGAATGAAATTAAAGGAGTCTAAGGCTAGTAGCAATTATAAGAGATGGAATGTTGCCATGGTAGAAGAATAAGGGTGTAATTGTGATAGATAAAGGATGATGTTTGGGCCTTCGCTTGAGCGATGATTTGAAGAGAGAAAAAAAGGGAATTTCATGAATTGTACATGATTAAAATACCCACGTAAGGTGAATCACATTGGGATGCTATGAAATATGGTTATGAAAGTATAGTATCGCCCCCAAGTGGGTCAGGAAAATCACTTCAAATGTTCCTCAATGCAACGTGAGCCCTAGTGATAACGTAAGAAGTTCCAAGTTATCAGTGGTAAATTATAGATCAATATTGAGGTAAATCAACAATGGAGGGACAAAAGTCACAAAGTATGAGATGAGATTAGGCCTTCATTCTTACAATAAACAATAATGAGGAAGCATTAAAGGACTTGGATTTATACATATGGGAAAAGCAACGAAAGTAACCAGGAGTTTGGTAGCAGACCTCAGTAAGGATAAATCGAGGTAAGAGTTATGTTATAGTATGACCTACCTAGGTGTAGTAAAATCATACGGATGAATGAACAAAATAAGGTATAGCAATATTCGTAAGTTCCACAAAGTACCGAATGAAGAATTTCGATATACCCATAGATGCCCAGAGGGACATCTTATCAAGCTCTATATATGTTTACAAAGTGAAGCCTAGAGATTAGGTAAAAACTGGAGGAAAAAGAAAAGAAGAGTCGCATAGGCGTACTTACAAGGAAAAGGTCGTACATGTTGCATGGCAGAAGGTAGCAAGAGTTACGAGATTGAAAGAATCCCGACCACATGCCGTAGTGTAAGAAAGAGACCTACATGTGGGAATACCTTAGACTTGGATTTATTCACAGAATAGTTTCCTAGATGGCAAGGAGAGTACTAAAGTATTTGGAAGACATAGGTTATGAAAATAATAAGTCCATCAGTCAACATTCGAGGACGAATATTCTAAAGGGGGAAATGATGTTACACCCCATGTTTTCGTACATGAAAGTACACCATGAGTAAATTAATATAAGCTCTGGAATGAAATTATTTTTGAAGTTATAAGTATTATGTTATTTCAAACAAGTGATAAGTAAATTCGTAAAGGTGTGAGGGTAAGCAAATCAAAGAAAATGAATTTCGTCGAAGTTTGTCATGTTGGGATAAAATACGGCCCGAGCTAAAATACCCGGTATTTATAGACTAGTGCCATACAAGGTACCATATGACCATGATAGTAAGGTGTATAAGGTGTATTAAAAGTGAGTAGTATTTTAAGTAATTTGAGATAATCCTTAATTATGTGAATTATTGGATAATAGGGAAATTAACTAGTTAATTAATAATTAGTGGTTGATTAATTAATAACCTTTGGATAATGATAAAGCCCCTAATGTGGCAGCCAATAAAAAACCAATAAGATGACTCATGAATCATATGGAAAGGTGGCAAAAATTGGTAAGAACTGTATCTTAGTTATCACATATGTGGGTCCCACATCCAAGGTTAAAGACTTCTCTAAAACAATAAATCAATAATACTAGAACGGTAGCTTGAAAGATAATATGAGACCTTCAGAAAAGCTTGTAGCAGGAATCTTATTCCATTTTCATATATACATTGCAAAAGTTTCTACACTTAAAATTTCCTTTCCACCATTTCCTTCTACAACAAACCTAGCATTACATCCTTATATTGTCTTCTGTTTTGCCTTTATCACAATGTTATACATGATTGCCAAATCTAGAAAGTTTTTGTAATCTCTACAAACTAATGAAGATGGATTCAGAAAATTCTCAAGAGATCATATTGTATGATGGTAACATGAGTTTCTTCTACAAAAATCATACGAGATTACGTAATGTTATAACAATGGGATTTTGCAATTCTAAGGGAGTATAGTGTAATCTTTCTCAAGAATATCATGTGAATTTTTTCCTACTTCGATCTTGCCGATTTCATGTTGTCATAATTTACGTGTGTTAGAGGGATTGTCAAGAGAACCGGCTCAGATATGTTAAGGCTATCCCTTCTTTTTTTGGCATGATCTATACGATATGAACGAAACGAGAAAATGCACAACTTCCAAAAATGACTCTATTCATAGAAGTATTAGAGGTGCCTATGTTCTTGATTCTCTATGTGTCCTATTATTCTTTCATCTGTTCATGGGTCTCAAAAAATATGTATGTTGATAAAGTTTACTTCATGATATATATCAGAGACATAACGGTCTTATGATATCCCGAAAGATTTTATTAACGTACTCCCCATACATTGTATTCATTTACATGTACAATGACCCATGACCAGATGACGTTATATATGCGTATATATGTATATATGAGATACGAAAAAAGGTTACATATATATATGGAATATGGGGAAAGGGTACGACATTATATACGCACCACCACCTGATCAGCTAGTATACGTTGATGATTTTGCCCATAGTGGCCGAGATGATATGATGGGATGCCCTTAGAGGCTTAATGATGTTATGAACACATGTACCTATGCACGACATGACATTCATGCGTGTATGCATGATACTATAAGTATTTCATGATTTACAGAGTTATCCAGACATACAGGCTGAGTCATTTACTCTATATTTCTTCCATGCCTTTTATGTACTTATTTATGTGCCTTACATACTCGGTACATTATTCGTACTGACGTCCCTTTTACCCGGGGACACTGCGTTTCATGCCCACTGGTCCTGATAGACAGGTCTAGAGTCCTCCAAGTAGGCTATCAGCTCAGTGGAAGATATTGGTGCGCTCCATTTGCTCCGGAGTTGCTTTTTTGGTCAGTATAATTTAGACGCATATTGTTTGGTATGGCGGGGCCCTGTCCCAACCTTTATGATAAGCATGCATTCTTAGAGGCTTGTAGACAGATGTCATGTATACGAATACTTGTATGGCCTTGCCTGCCTATGTTTTGAGTTTACAAATGGTCATATTGGCCTTATAGGCATGTATGTCACATGTATACTTTGTTTTATTTATCAGGTTGGGTCGTCCTATATTGAGTATTACCCTACGTCAGAATAGTCCATGATGGCCAGTTTGGCCCATTTGCCAATGAAAGTACAATAAGAAAGATATGTTATGTTGGTACTCAGTTAAGTAAGGTACCGAATGCCCGTCGTAGCCCATCGGTTTGGGTCATAACACACAGTTTATGTATATGTATTTTTGGATCGGGCCGAATGTCCTTGGCATAATTTGTGCGTAATAATATTTGGAACCCGATTATACTTAATGTTGTTTCATTGGCTGGAAAGGGTAAATGATTAAAGTGTGGAAATTAATCTGGAATTCATTATCACTGAAGGAATTGTGTATTTTTTGCTTATTATTAGATTCTAATGTCATTTACATATTTTATGCTTATAATAAAAATTTCATCTTATTAGTGTTAGACCTTAGTAAGTTTCGAAGTCAACCCCTCGTCACTACTTCTTCGAGGTTAGACTAGATACTTACTGGGTAGACATTGTTATTGTACTCATACTACACCCTACACTCCCTGTGTAGGATCTGAGGCAAGAGCATCCGGTTATCACCCCGGCGCGCACACCTGATATTACGAGACTTTGCGGTGAGCTGCCTTCTGAGCCCGTTTCCGTAGCACCCGGAGTCTCTCTTTATTATTTATTTTCTGTCTTCTTCATTTCAGACAGTATTGTAGTATGTTTTGTATATTTTACTAGTAGCTCATACACTTGTGACATCAGGTCTTAGAATATATGCTGGTAGAAAATTGCCGATTTTGATTATTACCTTATCTCATTTACTCTTTAACTGTTCAATAATTAAAAATCAATTATTTCTGAATTATTAAAAGGAAAAATTACACGGTTAGTTCACGATTGGCTTGCCTAGCGGTAACGTTGGGCGCCATCACGACCTGTAGGAGAAATTGGGTCGTGACAACTTATCTTTTTTTTAGTGCTTAATTATATAATTAATAGTACTTATTAGCTATACTTATTTTAGCATGACCTAGATAGTATTTTCAGATTACGTTAATTTTTATTATAGCTTATTATTTCAAGTTTGGACTTAACATTCTTGAATGACAAATAAATTTTATAGCCCATAAATGTAGTAACTCAAATAAAGTTCAAATCAATACTAATGCTAAAAGAAAAATTCAATTCAACACTACGAGTGATGATAGTGTTGGATATGCATTTTTTAGTTTTGGCTATACTGAATGCTATGACTTATCTCATATTATTATGTTATTTTCTTGGAAAATATATTATATAGTTGTATCTTACTAGGACTAAAGAAATATTTGGAGCACAAGTTACGTAGATTGTGCTATGAAGACTTTACCGGGAAAAAACCCGAAAACCAGAAAAATTTGAGAAAATCGATATTGAAAACCCCGACTTGTTGGTTTGGTTTGGTAATTGAAAAATCCTAACCAACCCGACCTATGTATATCCCTACATTTTATTACCTTTTCGTATTATAATTTCAAATCCCTAGTGTCCCATCATGTCACATCCCGAACCATGGCCTGGGCGTAACACGACACTCGGTGCCTAACTGTATGTGACCGAGCGAACCAATTGGATGGCTGGATCAACATGTGAAAGAGTTTGATTGAAATATCATAAATGCAGAAAGTACTAAAAAGTCTGCAAGTATAAACGAGTAGCCGACAAGGCTAACACATAAAAGCATGCTAAAATCTGACTAACTGGACTATAGTCTACGAAGCCTCTAAAGAATACTGAAATACTAATTGTTTACCGAGACAAGTTCCCCGACATACCTTATTAACTGAAATACTATAAATATTGAAAAAAGGATAATGCCCCGAAAGACTGGGGCTAACCAATAGCTGATACGAGATGTCCAAGCAAGCAAAATCATCAACCTGTAGATTGTTACCTGTATCGCGAGATGCAGGCCCCGGGCAAAAGGGACGTCAGTACATTTGAATTGCATTGATATGTAAAACAACTGTAAGAGAGAATTGTGAATATAGAAACTAAAACTGAACATCTACATGATAACTGAGAACTGAACAGATAACTGAGAATTGATAATTGAACAAGGAAGTAAGAATATGAATACTCCCTCTTCTGAATAATGAACCACCTATTTATCTGATAAACTATGGCTTCAGGCCCAAATATATGTGCACAAGATACGGCCTCAAGCTCAAGTATACGTATACATAACTACGACCTCGGGCCCAAATATGCATAAAGCATAAACTATGGCCTCAATCCCAAATATGCATAAACCATAAACTATAGCCTCAAGCCCAAATATGCATAAAGCATGAACTACGGCCTCAGGCCAGAATACAGGTGTTCAGCATTCAGGATTTAAAATAAGGAACTGAGAATCATACTACAATACATGATACTGAAATACTGAACTATACTGGGTTACATGATACTGAAATGTTGAATAGGACTCGACTGGGATATGTATTCATAATAAAATGATCTGTCATAACAGACTCATGGGATATTGAATGAATTATGAAAACACGCCATCTAGAGAATAGAAGTTCTGCAACTATCCATCGAGTTGAGGCATAATTACTTTCTTTAGGAAATTTGTAATAGTCATAAAAATGAGATGCAGGGAGAATCATAAACATTCCCAAATGTATAGAGTTATCCTCACATACTTTAACTTCCTGCTCTTGAGCATAATAGAACGTTTGTCAACCCTTTTAACTTTAATCTATAGCAATACAAGTCAAAGAGATTCCATGTTAGCAATAATACTCCTGTACATTGCTAAAATTAGAATCATTTAGAAACCATGTCTATAAGACTTATAAGGATCTAATATGTTCGTACGTTAGCCTATAAATGAAGCATTACCTGTTTGATACTAAATTATATAGAGATCATGTCTATAGGACTAAAGGACTCCAAGTCTTAATTTTGAGTTGTTCTACTGCTTAATCTGAAAATCAGTCTGCGTGCTTCTTTGTTTATGTGTGGAGGCCAACATGAGCCACTCTTTGCTATTATATGCAGTCCTATTTGTTTTGAATGCGTGACTAGTTTTATCATTTTTGAGCACAGGTAAGTTTAGAACCACCCAAATAGAGTTCCAAAGCCTCCTGGACTATGGGCATTGTTGACACCCAATTTTTCCCTGTATATTTTTAACATGCATAATACATTCAAAATAGCATGTATATGCATATGTAAGTATGTACCAAGGTTTTAATATTTTTCTCTTAATTTTTAAGGATTTTTAAATCAATTTATTGCCCTATTTTAGCAATAAAACCCCAATAATTATTCCCAAAATTATCATTTTGGTGAGTCATTTATTGGATTTTCATATTTATACTAAAATATAGCTAACATAATTTTTTGCATATTTTTTACAAATTTATTTGTCATTTTTAAATCTAAATTGCATATAATTGCAATATTGGCCTCTTTTAAGATTTAATTATATTTATATTTATAAAATTAAGTTCAGTATTTTTTAATCTGATAATTATGTATTATTAATCATATTAGTGCTTTTCATTTATTTCTAGAAATCAGCTTACTATTTTTTATAAAATAAATAAGGGAAAATGGCTATTTAAATGATAGCCTATTTGTATTTCAATTTTGGCCAGATTTGAACCCCTAATTGAACCCAATCTCAAACCCAATTACCCAGCCCAAATCCTAAATCTACCCGACCCACAACCCGTTTGAATAACCCGCCCGGATCCCCATACAATCCAAGCCGTTGATCAAAATGATCAACGGCTACCATTTAACCTTTCCTAAATTAATCCCGACCTACCCCCAAAACCCTAGTCATTTGAACCTGTAGCCGCCATCAAACTCCCTCCTCTCAAACCCTAGTAGCTTCCCTACGCTTCCACCCTAAAATCGCCGGAATCCATGGCTTCCAAGGCCATTGAAGCCCTATACCGGCCTCCTATAACTCCTACATGCCTGGTCACTATAATTTCAAGGTCTGACCATGAAGAAGCTTGGTCCAGACTTCGGATGCTTTCAGTGCTATGGCTATCTCCGGCCATTTTCGACCTTGTTCCGGCCAGCTATGGCTATTCAAGCTTGATCTCGACCTCTCCTGCTTAGATCGATGATTCCCAAGCCTCTCTCACCTTCTGGGTTTCTTCTGAAACCCTAACCTTCGAGGTCTTTCTGATTCTTTTAGATCCGTTGTAGATCTGTGCTTACCTTAAGCTTTCAAATGTTTTCTCAAAGTTTCTTTCAAAACTCTGCTTTCAAAACTTTTATCTTTTCTGATCCAGGGTTTTGTTGAGTTGTTTAGAAGTTTCTCTAATCTTTAGCACGTTCTACTGTATTTCTTATGTTGATTCTTATACCATGTTTCTTATGTTGCTTCCCTACTGTGTTTATAATGTTCTTCTGTGTTTCTTATACTGTGTTTCTTATGTTGACTCTTCTACCATGTTTCTTATGTTGCTTCCCTACTGTGTTTCTTATGTTCTTCTGCGTTTCTTATACTGTGTTTCTTATGTTGATTCTTCTACCATGTTTCTTATGTTGCTTCCCTACTGTGTTTCTTATGTTCTTCTACTGGAATACGCATACTAAGAGTCTTAGTTCCCTTTTGGGATTTCTGAACTTATTTCATTAGTATTGTTGCCTGATTTACTCGTCCTTTCATCTCTATGCTCGGTTGGTGGTAACTCCCTAAAATTTAGGGATTCATTCGAGTTTTGAGACCACTCGCTATGTGATTTGCTTGTTCTTCATCTTTGAACTTGTTTGGCTTCAAAACCCTAATTTCTTTGAACCTATTTGAGTTTTTGAAAGATGATTCATCTACTGCTCGATTGAATTTCTGAATCTTTGTTTCTTTATATGATTCTAATTTCCTACTAAAACTCTATAAGGTCTTTTACTTGACCCTTTGGTATGCTATTCGATACTCTCTCTTCTCAGTTACTGAGTAACTGGAATCGACCTATGTGACTACCTCTGTTTGCTACTATATGATGTTTCTCTCTGTCCTAAATTCAGCCTTGCCTGCTTAATACTCATATACTCTTTTATATGCTGAGTTTCCCTGTAAAATGGACGTCAATTTGGGATTGATTTCATACCTCTTTGTGTGAGTCTGATTGGTTCTTTCCTTGTTTTAATGGTTTCCCTGGTTCTTGGGATGATTCAAGAACTTTCCCTTAGCCTTTCGATTCTCCTATTCTGACATGGTTTATTTATAACTTCGAATCCCATAATCCTTGATTTACTATGTGCTGATTGATTTATTGTATTTCTTACCTCATTTGGTTAACCGTGTATTTCAAAGATTCTTTATTAATTCTTCCCTTAATTAAACTCCTATGTATTTACCCCCAATTGCCTACTTTGCACAAAATGTTTACTTGATCTCCTTCCTTAAATAATTTCTGTCCATTACCGTTTGGTTTTAACTCCTTGATTAAAGGAGGTATTTGATACTGATTGATTTTTAATTGATACACAGTCCCATAATTATTTTCTTGCCTATTTTCTGCCTGTTTTCACACTATAATTACCTGGCTTTTGCATTGACACAAAACAGACAACCCATCACTCATAGTTTTCTTCTGAAACTACACTTACACGCAATAGTATTCTCTCTTATTTGCTTGCATTGTGGCCTGTTTACAAGACCTACTGCCTTTCTTTGTTGTGTTTCTTTGAAATTGGTATGTTCTGATTTAAGTTTTAGTACCACAACAAATGTGTTTATTCATGCTTTTTGTATCCCTGACTACTTACTATTTCTGTATAGTTCAGCATTACTGATTCTTTTCCTGCCTGTTCTGTTATGAATCCCTATTTCTCCACCCCCTTGTGTGTTTAAGCAATGGTTTGGAGCATGGCAATGTGTAAATTGTTGCCCATGAATCAAACCTGATCCCTTGGGATCCTAGCCTCCATTAATGTATGTTTTGACAAGCTTATGGCATACTAGCATCCTCCGTTGCTGAACATACCTAAAGCCTGCCCTTGCCTAAGCAATAGGCTCTTTACAACCTCCCCATTCCCCTGTACCCCTATATCTACTTATTTGTAGCTATTTCCTTCCCCTTTCCCTCTCTTAGAATTCTGTTTCTGTACATGCACTCTCTCTTAGTCTTTAAGTTCTGCCCCCTCTTGTGAGCCTTGCCTTGGGACCGTGAGTTCCCTCTAAATTTGGACACTTGACGGCTAGCCTTTCCATACCGCACCTGTCCAAATCCGGTAGTACATTTGGGTGTAAGTAGTGCCCGGAGTTCATTTGAGGCTCTCAGGGAACTTTGACACACTTAAATGAGAGAAAGGCTTTGGATCATTATCTCATGGAGTTGGTTTACATCATATTTTAGACATGAAGTCTAAATCAGGCTCTCCTTGGTTGTACTTTTATTTTTTTTCTGATGTATTTTTTACTTTATTCTGGGCTGTAATAAATTTGTAATAAACTCTTGGGGATGGTTATAAAAAAAAGGGCTGGTAATTACATATGCAAAAGGGTAAATACCATGTCTATAGAAATTCTGAATTCTGCATTCTCATATAGATACCATGTCTATAGGTTTTCGAATTCTGCACATTCAAATGCATATAGAAAGCATGTCTATAGGGAATTCTGAATGCCATTTTCATATAGAAATCATGATCATAGGTCTACTACTCTGGTCTAGAAATCATGCCTATAGGTCCTTCTAAATCCTGTATATTCACTATCATCTAGAAATTGTGTCTATAAGTTTCTAGAATCTGAATTCGGCATATGCATATAGAAAATATGCCTATAGGGCCTTTTAAATCCTGTGTATTCATTTGCCATCTAGAAATCATGCTCATAAGACTTAAGCATTCAATTGCATCTAGATATTATATCTTAAACCAAATTCAGCACCTAGATATCATGCTTTTACATTTTTACCATACAAGGCCTAAAATTAATTACACGTAGAGAGAATGTATATAGGAGATATTAATCTATTCCAAATCGTTTCATTCACATACAGAACTAAATCAGTAATAACAAGTATCATCAATTTTAGAGCCTATAACTTTCGTTAAAGTGTGCTTTCTTTTCATAATCTGATTTTCCTTTTTTACCAGCATGTACTCAGTTTATTTTTTAGACCTTATTATTCTTGGCTTTCCTGAAATCAATAGATACCATGCCTATATGATCCTTGTCCGACACTTAGGCAAGCCTTAGGATAAAAGTTATAAACTAAATCTGTTCTATTAACTACAACCAACTGGCAGGCCTGATTCGGGCTTCTTATCTAAAATATGTAATAAATTAGTCTGCCTCAACCTCTAAGTTCTTTCACATTCAGTACTTAATTAGACCCTAAACAGTACATGCAAGACATGTTAAACTATGTGCTTCTTTGACTAAAGGAGGTATTTCTGAGCCCTATTGCCTGTTATGTGCTTTCCCCCAATTTGTTATACATGTTCTTGCGTGTCACCTTAGAATTTTGCCTTTGAAACTACAAATAAGTCGATATCCCCTCCCTTTAGGATTAGTAGTCCTAAATGCCTCCGGGACTGACAGGATTGGGGCGGGTAATAGCAAGCAATGAGTTACGAGACCATTCCGCGCTTTAATACCTTAACGGGGTGGGAAGGGTAGATATATTTATGATGACCACGCGATAATGTCATGCGTAACCCCTCATTGAGGAGTGATTATCGGGCATTGTGTGGGGTGATCCATATTAGTAATAAACCTAGGACCCCCTTTCCTTTATTTCTTATCTCTTTTAAAGAATTTCAAACTCTTTTTAAGAAAAATCAGCTTTCTTTTAGTTCTTTCCAATTTTATTTGTTTGTAAACCCTTATGTGAAAATCCCCTCTTATTTGAAGCTTTTTTTGTTTACGTGTTATTTGCACCTAAGTTCACAACAATAGTTTGGCTGGGAACCACACTAGTGGATCCTGAGGGGTGCCTAACACCTTCCCCTTGGGATAATTTCAAGCCCTTACCCTATCTCTGGTTACTCAAATTGGTGTCCTAATGCACCCTAATCATTAGGTGGCGACTTTTCAAATTCAAACCAAAAGGGAATGAGTTGTCCTCCCAAATGTCATAAACCCGATTTCACGAGAAAAAGGGGGCGCGACAGCGTGGTGACTCTACTGGGGATCTTTTAGGCTTTTACCATTTCAGACTATTATTGTGAATTTATGCTTCTTTATGCGCAATTATTTATTTATTTATTTTAAGAATTCAATTCTCTTTTCGATTGCAAAACTGACTCGTCTTTTGTTTCTTTTCCTTTACTGCTTTCCTTAATTACCGTTTTAAATTATGAAACAGTTGTATTTACTGCTTTCTTAAATGTGCAAATATGTGACAACATGCTTTTAATTATTGCATAATCATGCTCAACATCATATTCCACTCGTGCCAAACAAATACCATAGCAACGCTTATAATGAGTGGTTGCTCTCTTCCGATATTATCACCCCCTAAATCTGGAAAAGGCGTATTTGCGGTAAAACTAGTCGATCAACGGTATAATCGACGGTTCCGTGCCTTTCCCCCTTGAGTTGTCCGTTCAATGGTACCAGTCTAAAACCCCATAGAAACCTTACTCTGTTTAACTGTGCATGCATCATGGTCAAACCTAGCCGGGTCTGTTAAGTTGTCCACATAATGATCCTTTAAGACAGCCTTGTCCAAAGTCCACTGGGTTTCCCTAAAACCCAAATGGACATTACCCGTTCTGTGCATTTATTTGGAGAACTAGATGCTTTTATGCTAATTGTTGATATTAAATAGTCGAGTCTGGTGGGGGTAAGGGCCTAACCCTTTTGTTTTGCAGAAAATGAGGCACGAGGTCCCCAGTTTTGGTATGATTAGCATGCCCCCACTCTTGCTAGACTGGTGGAGGAGTTTTCCATCAAATGGCCAAATCAACGAGTGGAAAGAAAGGGCCGCCAAAGCTAGCAAAAAGTTGGAATATCTGGAGTACAGTCTGCTGGAATTGGAAGGGAAAGTGAGGAAGAGAGTCACGACTGCCAGAACGCCGAGGGAAACGAAGGAGAACACCTGGCAAAGATATTTTTACTGGTGAACCTACGGGAACTGGAGGATTTGATCAATGAGAGCATTCAACCTGAGGAAGTTCCTTCTGGGACCAAATAGATATGAGTTTTTCTTT
This sequence comes from Nicotiana tabacum, assembly GCF_000715075.1. Taxonomy (NCBI): domain Eukaryota; kingdom Viridiplantae; phylum Streptophyta; class Magnoliopsida; order Solanales; family Solanaceae; genus Nicotiana; species Nicotiana tabacum. Next base: position 48,027,305 of record NC_134086.1, read on the forward strand.
TGCTTTAAGAAATGTAATAAGGCCAATGGCCACTAGTGATATTTTATTTCCTATTATTTAGTATCGATTTGGGATTCGTTTACTTTTTATCAATAAAATGAGGAATTTAGCATTCTAAGTTCTCCAAATTAATTTGCCGCTAGGCCTACCTCGGGCACAAAGAGGTTCCTAAATAGGACACGATTTACATTCTTGCACTACGTGTTTAAATATCGCAACATTTTCTTATAATCCTCACTGACTTGTTACCTCTTTTTTTTTACTTTTTGTTTATTCCCCTCCCCAAAGGTTAGTTCGTGTACTCTGGCAACATCATCTTATTCCACGAGATCCAGGGGCCCTCCACTCACTCCTCCTCTTAGTCCTGTCAAAAACAAGAACAAAGGGAAGATGGAATATTTGAACAACGCCAGAAAGGAGAACTCAACTGAACTGGTAGAGGTCACTCATAGTCATGGTACTCAAGTTTCCAAAGAAAATGCATCCCAACTCGAACAAAGACCGTTGAAATTCCAAGAAGAGCTTGATCAGGTTCGGAATCTAGCAAATCTGTCATTTTCCCTCACCACTCCGGATGTTAATTTCCCAAATGCTCAAAACGCCACACCTCCACATAATATCCCAAAGCCACAAAACCATCCCGCTCCTCATCACCAATGCAACACCTGCCATACTTCAAACAATATTCCGTTGCTCATCCCAAAACCCCAAAACTCCACAAATGACCACTTTCACACTCATCATAACACCTCCATCTACGTGGAGACCATGCCACACTCCACCAACCCATCTCAAGCGCGCCAGAGTCTGATGATAATGACTTAGTCATCAGGAATCTAGCTGAAGAACTTAAGAAATTGACTAGCCGGATTCAAGGCGTCGAAGAAAGAAAAAGAATTGAGGGGTTGAACTATGAAGATCTCCGCATACAGCTCGATGTTGAACTGCCCGAGTGGTACAAACCTCTGAAGTTCGAAATGTTTGATGGTACATGAGATCCAAGGGCCCATCTGAGAACGTACTATGACAAGATGGTTGGAGTAAGGAAAGACGAGAGAATCCGTATGAAGCTTTTCATGAGAAGCTTGAAAGGAGATGCTTTGTCCTGGTACATCATCTAGGATCCAAAGAAATGGTCAAGCTGGGTAAGCATGGCGTCCGACTTTGTGGACAAGTTTAGGTTCAACATGGAGAATGCGCCAGATGTGTTCTATATTCAGAATCTAAAGAAGAAGCCCGCAGAAACATTTCGCGAGTATGCTACTCGCTGGAGGTCCGAAGCTGCTAAGGCCAAGCCTGCCTTAGAAGAGGAACAAATGAACAAATTCTTTGTTCGAGCCCAGGACCCGCAGTATTATGAACGACTAATGATGATCGAGAGCCACATATTTTTTGACATTATCAAGCTGGGTGAAAGGATTGAAGAGGGTATCAAAATCGGTATGGTTACAAACTTCGAGGCCCTGCAAGCCACAAATAAGACCTTATAGTCCGGTGGTGTGTCCAAGAAAAGGGACGTAGGAGCCGTAATGGTGGCACAGAGAACCATATCCCCCATCAAATACCAAACCTACCCAATACCTCCACTCACATATCAGCCTACTCCGAACTACCGAACACCCTCACCCTCCTATCAAACTCCACCACCCACTTATCAATCACCCCCACCTTCCACATATCAGCCTACTTTACCCAGATATTCCCAACCCGCACATGTTTACCAAGCCTACAATACTCAACCATACCGCTATCAATCGCCTCCTGCATGCCAAAACTTCCCTAGACCTCGGCCAAATTTTGATCATAGACCTCCCAAAGCAATATACAACCATTGCTGAACCCATTGACCAATTGTACGAAAGACTCAAAGCTGTTGGTTATGTCACCCCTATCCCTGCTGCAACCCCTAAGAACCCTTCTCAGTGGGTTAACCCAAACAAATCCTGTGCATACCATTCCAGCATGAAGAGACACATCATCGACGAATGTTGTTCTCTGAAAGACAAGATCCAGGCTTTGATCGACAACAAGATTATTGTGGCAAAGGAGCCCGCTCCAAAAGTCCGCAATAACCCTCTGCCATACTATAAGGGTGGAAACGTTCACATGATTGAAATAGATGATGATTGGGATCCCGAGGGATCAATCGGGTTGATTGCAGAAAGTGATGACCCAAAGAAGCCAATAGTTACTCTTAATCCAATCATAGTCCAGATTCAGCCATCTGGGGACGCTAAGGTAAACATGTCCGTGCCACTTGAGTTTGAAACAACGTCATCTACAAAGACACCAGCACCAATTGAGGTCGAATTCATGTCTCCAACGAATGCACCTACACCATTCGAAGTTGCAGTTTTACCACCCAAGGGACCTGCTCCGTTCGGGGTGAAGATAGCCACGCCGATCCCAATGGCGATGTTGGCCGTGACACCATTCCATACAAAAGCTATACCTTGGGACTATACAGTCGAGGCAAGGAGGAAAGGCAAGGTTAGATTCGAGGAAACTGTTGCCGCACGGGGTATGACAAGAACTAGTAGAGTTTATACCCCCGAACACTTAGCTGAGTCAAGCAAGCAGGCCTCCAATCGATCACCCATTATTGAGACAGGTCCAGACGACCTTTGGAGAAAGATATAGGCCAAGGAATACTTGGTCATCGACCAGTTGAACAAAACATCGGCGCAGATCTCCATACTTGCTTTGCTACAAAATTCTGAGGCACACAAAAATACTCTATTGAGGGTGCTGAGTGAAGCATACGTGCCAAGCAACATCACTGGCGGAGAAATGGCTAACATGGTAGGACAAGTATTGGAGAGTCACAAGATCACTTTTCATGAGGATGAGCTGCCACCTGAAGGGTTGGGACACAACAAAGCACTACACATCACTGTGCAATGCGAGGACTACTTCACCACCGGGATACTGATTGACGGGGGTTCCGGTCTCAACATTTATCCATTGGTAACACTCAAGAAGTTGGGTAAGGGACTGCACGAGATAAAGGATGGAGCCATCAATGTGAAAGCTTTTAACGGTTCCCAAAGGTCCACCATTGGGGAGATTAGTCTGTGTTTGCAAATGGGGCCTACTTGGTTCGACGTTGATTTCCAAGTGATAGACGTGCCGGCATCTTACAATCTACTGTTGGGACAGCCATGGATTCATGTTGCAGGGGCTATAACATCGACACTGCATCAGGCGGTAAAGGTTGAATGGAATCACCAGGAAGTGATCATTCACGGTGATGGTAACAATCCTATATACAGTCGCCAAACCATTCCATCAATCGAGGGGAGAAAGAAGCTGGGAGGAGAGACTTACCATCATATCGAACGGGTAAATGCTATTGAAAAGGACAAATGGTATGATAACAAGATCGAGAGTATACTGAATTGGAGTGGGTATGAACCTGGCAAAGGGCTTGGCAAGAACCTCCAAGGAATCACTAAGACCATAAAGCTCAAGAAGCATGGCACTACTTTCGGTCTGGGATATGAGTACACCTGGGAGGAATTCAACCACTGGTTTCCACCATGGCGCGGTCCTTACTATCCGCTGGAGCACCCAATACCATATTTGGAGTAGACTTTCCAACCGTCTGATGTTATCTATGGGTCGGAAGAAGAGAAAGCACTGGCAACTATGAAAAAATTGTTCTTAGAGGGCAATGACATGGATTGTTGTGTTGTTATTGAGGAGGAGGGGGAGGAAGGCCCTTCCATACATGCCGTAAGCAGAGGGGCACGCCTCAATAATTGGACCATCAGGACAACTAGAGCCCGACGAGTCTCGGGGTAGCAAGGCTAAAACAAGCATCATGCACTGTTTTTATTTACTAAATGATTTTCCTTTAACATTTTTAATTCCCACAATAAGATCTCCAATGTTCAAAACAATTTTGCAATTTATCAAAGCATTTTTGACTTTCCTTATGAATCAACACTTATTACTATTATTTTCTCTCATTACTTTACTTATACAGCATTACTATTACCAATCTTGATGAACCAATGACTGTGACGTGCAACAAGACAATGCAACAAACGGATATAGATTCAGAGGAAGATGATATACCAGAAGAGATTGTTAAAGATGTCAAGAATTTTGAGAACAAGCCTAAGTCCAACCTGGACAAAACAAAAGTTGTCAACCTGGGAGATGCAGAAAACGTCAAAGAAACACGAATCAGTGTCCACTTATAACCATTAGAAAAGAAGGAATACACGGAATTTCTAAGAGAATATGAGGACATATTCGCCTGGTCGTATGATGACATGACTGGTCTAAGAACGTCTATTGTGGCTCACAAACTGCCAACCGATCCAACATGTCCACCGGTAAAGCAGAAGCTCAGAAAATTCAAACATGATATCAATTTGAAGATCAAGGAAGAAGTCACCAAGCAGGTCAAAGCCAAAGTTCTCAGGGTAGTGGAATACCTAACATGGTTAGCCAACATGGTGCCAGTACCAAAGAAGGACGGAAAGGTCAGAGTTTGTGTCGACTACCGGGGTCTCAACCGGGCCAGTTCGAAAGACGACTTCCCATTGCCAAACATACACATCCTGATCGATAATTGCGCCAAGCATGAATTGCAGTCATTTGTCGATTGTTTCGCTGGGTATCATCAGATCTGGATGGATGAAGAAAATGCTGAGAAAACGGCTTTCATTATGTCGTGGGGGATATACTATTACAAGATGATGTCGTTCGGATTAAAGAATGCTGGGGCTACCTACATGAGGGCCTTGACCACCATTTTCCATGATATGATACACAAGGAGATCGAAGTGTATGTAGACGATGTTATCATCAAGTCCAAGAAAGCCACTGATCACATGGAAGATTTGAGGAAGTTCTTCAATAGACTGAAAAGGTAAAACCTAAAATTGAATCTCGCGAAGTGCGCATTTGGGGTTCCTGCTGGAAAACTACTTGGGTTCATTGTAAGTCGCCGAGGAATAGAATTGGATCCATGAAAGGTCAAATCTATTCAAGAGTTGCCACCACCAAAGAACAAGAAGGACGTAATGAGTTTCTTGGGGAGACTTAACTATATCAGCCAGTTCATAGCACAATCTACAGTTATCTGTGAGCCAATCTTCAAGATGTTAAAGAAGGACGCCGCTACCAAATGGACTGATGATTGCCAAAGAGCTTTCGACAGAATCAAGGAATACCAGCCAACACCACCAGTCTTAGTCCCACCTGATCCAGGTAGACCCTTATTACTCTACCTTGCAGTATTGGATGGAGCATTCGGTTGTGTTCTAGGGCAACATGATGAAACGGGGAGGAAGGAGCAGGCCAACTATTACCTCAGTAAGAAGTTCACCCCGTACGAGGCCTGGTATTCTCTGTTAGAGCGCACCTGCTGTGCTTTGACTTGGGTAGCTTAGAAGTTGAGGCATTATTTCTGTGCTAATACTACATATCTCATTTCAAGGATGGATCCCTTGAAGTACATCTTCCAGAAGCCCATGCCCACTGTCAAGCTAGCCAAGTTGCAAATCTTGTTGAGTGAATTCGACATTGTCTACGTGACTTAGAAAATGATCAAGGGACAGTCACTAGCAGACCACCTTGCTAAAAATCCCGTGGATGGAGAATACGAACCCCTAAAAACGTATTTTCCTGACGAAGAGGTATCATTCATAGGAGAAGATATTGAAGAGTCCTATGATGGTTGGAGAATGTTTTTTGATGGAGCAGCAAATTTCAAAGGAGTTGTCATAGGAGCAGTCCTAAAATCAGAACTGGTCAGCATTATCCGGTGTCCGCCAAGCTCAAGTTTCCCTGCACCAACAACATAGCCGAGTATGAAGCCTGCATCCTAAGGCTCAAAATGGCCATTGACTCAACATTCAAGAGTTGTTAGTGATAGGAGATTCAGACTTGCTTATACATCAGGTCCGAGAAGAATGGGCAACCAAGATCTCCAAGATACTCCCTTATTTGTATCATGTACAGGAGTTGAGAAAGAGGTTCACAAAGACAGAATTCCAACATGTTCCCAGGGTCCAGAATGAATTCGTCGATGCATTGGCTACACTATCATCCATGATACAACATCCAGACAAGAACTTCATTGACCCTATTCCGGTAAAGATCCATGATAAGCCAGCTTATTGTGCTCATGTTGAGGAAGAAGCAGACATAAAGTCTTGGTTTCATGATATCAAGGAATATTTGACGAAAGGAGAATACCCGGAGCTCGCAAATCCTGCTTAGAAGCGCACACTTCAGAGGTTATCTAATAATTTCTTTCACAGCGGAGGAATCCTGTATAGGAGGACTCCTGATTTGGGATTACTAAGGTGTGTCGACGCGAAGGAAGCATCTAAACTACTAGAAGAAATCCATGCTGGGACCTGCGGTCCACATATGAACGGTTTTGTCTTAGCAAAAAAATACTCCTTGCTGGTTACTTTTGGATGACTACGGAGACGGACTGCATCTAGTATGTTCGTAAATTCCACCGCTATCAGATACATGCAGACATGATAAAGATACCTCTAAGCGAGCTTAATGCAACGAGCTCACCATGGTCATTCGCCGCTTGGGGAATGGATGTTATTGGACCGATCGAGACTGCTGCCTCCAACGGGCACAGGTTTATCCTAGTAGCAATTGACTATTTCACCAAATGGGTCAAAGCAGCATCTTACAAAGCCGTGACTAAGAAAGTCGTGGCAAACTTTGTCCGCGACCTCATTGTTTGTCGATTCGGGATTCCAGAGTCGAATTATTGATAATGGCTCCAATCTCAATAGTGACTTGATGAAAGCTATGTGTGAAACCTTCAAGATCAAATACAAGAATTCTACAGCCTACAGGCCTCAGATGAATGGAGTCGTAGAAGTCGCCAATAAGAATATCAAAATATATTGAGGAAAATGATAGAGAAGCATAAACAATGGCACGAGAAGTTATCGTTTGCTTTACTGGGATATCGCACCACGGTCCGCACATCAATCGGGGCAACCCCCTATATTCTAGTTTATGGTACAGAAACAGTCATTCCCGCCGAGGTAGAAATCCCCTCCCTAAGGATCATACAGGAAGCTGAGCTCGACGATGCAGAGTGGGTGAAAAATCATTATGAACAGCTAGCCCTCATAGACAGAAAGAGAATGAATGCAGTTTGCCATGGTCAACTTTATCAGAACAGAATGTCCAGAGCCTTCAACAAAAGAGTCAAGCCAAGACAATTCACACCGGGGCAGCTGGTGTTAAAGAAAATTTTTCCACATCAAGATGAAGCAAAAGGGAAATTCTCTCTGGTAGGGTCCGTACATGGTTCACCGGGTTCTAATAGGAGGAGCCCTCATACTTCGGAAATGGACGGAGAAGTCTGGCCAAAACCGATCAACTCAGATGCAGTCAAGTGATACTATGTGTAATTTTCATGCTTTCCTCATCGATGTATTGAACTACGCCTGACTTGATTCCTATTTAAGAGGGGATACGTAGGCATCCCTATGGGTTCGATCACAATTCAATAAAATTTCACCCCCCCCCCCCCCCCCGCAATTGGAAACTAGGGCAGAATTTTGAGGAGGACCCTCAAAATTCCGAAGTCGTTTTCAGCCAATCGTCGCAAACAACAATCAGAAACATCAACCCATTAAACTGGGGCAGAATTTTGAGGACCCTCAAAATTCCGTAGCAAGAGAGGTTGCAATGTCCTGAACCACATCACAGTTGTCGATTCATCTAAAAGTTGTTTCTTAATTATATACTTATATCATATTTTTACAAAAATCATGCATGTTTATTACTGAAATTACCTTGTTTAGCAATGCTACCACAATGATACATACAGTCTCACCAGATCAAAGTCAAGCGGGTCAAGCAAAGCCAGCGGGGATACGAACTAATCTTCCCCCCCCCCTTACAAAACTCACGATTTTTCTTTGGATGCATGTACTTGAGTTGCAAAGTCATCAAATATTCCATACACTCATGAGACTCACACTATTCAGAAATACAACTCTCAGAACTTTTGCACTTATTCGCAGTTGCTATCCGCACACAACGGTATCCCTAGTAGGCATAATGTCCCCAACAGCCACAAAATTGCAATCAACTATCAGCTAAGAAAACTCTATATCTTTCATTTCTTGCATAAGGCTACTATTCTGCCTTCCGAGGTTAAGCTCTACCTCCATCTACATTCTTGCATTGCATAAGGCTACCATTCTGCCTTCCGAGGTTAAGCTCTACCTCCATCTGCATTTCTTGCATTGCATAAGGCTACCATTCTGCCTTCCGGGACTAAGCTCTGTCTCCATCTGCATTTCCTACATTGCATAAGGTTGTCATTCTGCCTTTTGAGACTAAGCACTATCTCTATCCGCATTCTTGCATTGCATAAGGCTACCATTCTGCCTTCCGAGGTTAAACTCTACCTTTTCTACTTGCATGGCTGAAAAATCGACACCTTACTTACAGTTGCATTGCTGAAAGATCGCCACCTTATCCACATTTGCACAGCTGAAAGATCGCCAAACACTGCATTTCATTGTCTGAAAGATCGCCAAATTGTCCAAAGGCATCATTGTTCGGACGCACCATTTTCATAGCCCGAGAACACCATGCCATGTCCTGAAGACTCCTTTAATCTTTTGCATATCATTATTCAAAGGCATCATTCTCATAGCCCTCGAGCATCATTTCATGGCATGCGAATCCTTTATCATACGCTTCATGGCCCAGGGCATCATCGTCTGAAGACGTCATCCTAACCGTCCAAAGACAACATTCATGGTCCAACGGGAACTTGCATCATGTTTAAACTTCTGCACAATATATGCTTGTATTACTCATTGCAGGTAAACCGGCGAACAACGTCCATCTCGGCAGGAGCAATTCCGCTCCAGTTCCCGCAGCCTTATTAGACCTTAACCATTCAGCCCAACCCGAATATTGCGTCCGTTCTTAAGAGTCTCCATTGGCATACTCCGCCGACGGATCCTGAACTACATACGACCTGATTCCTGTAGAACCAGGGATATGTAGGCAGCTCAGAAGCTAGAGTACGGCCTAAGTCTCCTCGAACCATTTCGTTCGGTCAAAATTGGCCATCATATCTTTACGCGACAACTCTTTCATCCTTCCCGGGTAAAGAGGGGCAACTGCTGACACCCAATTTTTCCCTGTATATTTTTAACATGCATAATACTTTCAAAATAGCATGTATATGCATATGTAAGTATTCCCAAGGTTTTAATATTTTTCTCTTAATTTTTAAGGATTTTTAAATCAATTTATTGCCTATTTTAGCAAGAAAAACCCAATAATTATTCCCAAAAATATCATTTTGGTGAGTCATTTATTTTATTCTCATATTTATACTACAATATAGCTAACATAAATTTTTGCATATTTTTTACAAATTTATTTGTCATTTTTAAATCTAAATTGCATATAATTGCAATATTGGCCTCTTTTAAGATTTAATTGTATTTATATTTATAAAATTAACTTCAGTATTTTTTAATCTGATAGTTATGTATTATTAATCATTTTAGTGCTTTTAATTTATTTTAGGAAATCATTTTACTATTTTTTATAAAATAAATAAGGGAAATATAGCTATTTAAATGATAGCCCATTTGTATTTCAATTTTTGCCAGATTTGAACCCCTAATTGAACCCAATCTCAAACCCAATTACCCAGCCCAAATCCTAAATCTACCCGACCTACAACCCATTTGAATAACCAGCCCGGATCCCCATTCAATCCAGGCCGTCGATCAAAATAATCAATGGCCACCATTTAACCTTTCCTAAATTAATCCCGACCTACCCCCCAAACCCTAGTCATTTGCCCTGTAGCCGCCTTCAAACTCCCTCCTCTCTCAGTTCTCTCTTAACTTCCCTCTCAAACCCTAGCCGCCTCCCTACGCTTCCAGCCTAAAATCGTCGGAATCCATGGCTTCCAAGGCCATTGAAGCCCTATACCGGCCTCCTATAACTCCTACACGCTTGGTCACTATAGTTTCAAGGCTTGACCATGAAGAAGCTTCGTCTAGTCCTCGGATGCTTTCAGTGTTATGGCTATCTCTGGCCATTTTTGACCTTGTTCCGGCCAGCTATGGTTATTCGAGCTTGATCTCGACCTCTCCTAATTAGATCGATGATTTCCAAGCCTCTCTCACCCTCTAGGTTTCTTCTGAAACCCTAACCTTTGAGGTTTTTCTGATTCTTTTAGATCCGTTGTAGATCTGTGCTTACCCTAAGCTTTCAAATGTTTTCTCAAAGTTTCTTTCAAAACTCTGTTTTCAAAACTTTTATCTTTTCCGATCTAGGGTTTTGTTGAGTTGTTTAGAAGTTTCTCTGTTCTTTAGCATGTTCTACTATGTTTCTTATGTTGATTCTTCTACCATGTTTCTTATGTTGCTTCCCTACTGTGTTTCTAATGTTCTTTTGCGTTTCTTATACTGTGTTTCTTATGTTGACTTTTCTACCATGTTTCTTATGTTGCTTCCCTACTGTGTTTCTTATGTTCTTCTATTGGAATACGCATACTAAGAGTCTTAGTTCCCTTTTTGGGATTTCTGAACTTATTTCATTAGTATTGCTGCCTGATTTACTCGTCCTTTCATCTCTACGCTCGATTGGTGGTAAAACCCTAAAATTTAGGGATTCATTCGAGTTTTGAGACCACTCGCTATGTGATTTGCTTGTTTTTCATCTTTGAACTTGTTTGGCTTCAAAACCCTAATTTCTTTGAACCTATTCGAGTTTGAAAGATGTTTCATCTACTACTCGATTGAATTTCTAAATCTTTGTTTCTTTATATGATTCTAATTTCCTGCTAAAACTCTATAAGGTCTTTTACTTAACCCTTTGGTATGCTATTCGATACTCTCTCTTCTCAGTTACTGAGTAACTGGAATCGACCTATGTGACTACCTGTGTTTGCTATTATACGATGTTTCTCTTTGTCCTAAATTCAGCCTTGCCTGCTTAATACTCATATACTCTTTTATATGCTGAGTTTCCCTGTAAAATGGGTTTCAATTTGGGACTGATTTCAGACCTCCTTGTGTGAGTCTGATTGGTTCTTTCCTTGTTTTACTGATTTCCCTGGTTCTTGGGTTGATTCGAAAACTTTCCTTTAGCCTTTCGATTCTCATATTCTGACTTGGTTTATTTATAACTTCGAATCCCCGACTCCTTGATTTACTATGTGCTGATTGATTTATTGTGTTTCTTACCTTATTTTGTTAACCGTGTATTGCAAAGATTCTTCATTAATTCTTCCCTTAATTAAACTCCTATATATTTACCCCCAATTGCCTACTTTGCACAAAATGTTTACTTTATCTCCTTCCTTAAATAATTTTTGTCCATTACCGTTTGGTTTTAACTCCTTGATTAAAGGAGGTATTTGATACTGATTGATTTTTAATTGATACACAGTCCCATAATTATTTTCTTTCCTATTTTCTGCCTGTTTTCACATTATAAATACCTGGCTTTTGCATTGACACAAAACAGACAACCCCTCACTCATAGTTTTCTTCTGAAACTACACTTACACGCAATAGTATTCTCTCTTATTTGCTTGCATTGTGGCCTGTTTACAAGACCTACTGCCTTTCTTTGTTGTGTTTCTTTGAAACTGGTATGTTCTGATTTAAGTTTCAGCACCACAACAAATGTGTTTATTCATGCTTTTTGTATCCCTGACTACTTACTGTTTCTGTATAGTTCAGCATTACTGATTTCTTTTCCTGCCTGTTCTGTTATGAATCCCTATTCCTCCACCCCTTTGTGTTTTTAAGTTATGGTTTGGAGCATGGCAATGTGTAAATTGTTGTCCATGAATCAAACCGAATCCCTTGGGATCCTAGCCTCCATAATGTGTGTTTTGACAAGCTTATGGCATGCTAGCATCCTCCGTTGCTGAGCATGCCTAAAGCCTGCCCTTGCCTAAGCAATAGGCTCTTTACAACCTCCCCATTCCCCTGTACCCCTATATGTACTTATTTGTAGATGTTTTCCTTCCCCTTTCCCTCTCTCAGAATTCTGTTTCTGCACTTGCACTCTCTCTTAGTCTTTAAGTTCTGCCCCCCTATTGTGAGCCTTGCCTTGGGACCTTAAGTTCCCTCTGAACTTGGACACTTGAGGGCTGGCCTTTCCACACCGCACCTGTCCAAATTCGGTAATACATTTGGGTGTAAGCACTGCCCAGAGTTCATTTGAGGCTCTCAGGGAACTTTGACACACTCAAATTAGAGAAAAGCTTTGGATAATGATCTCATGGAGTTGGTTTACATCATATTCAGACATGAAGTCTGAATCAGGCTCTCCTTGGTTGTACTTTTATTTTTTCTGATATATTTTTTACTTTATTCTGGGCTGTAATAAATTTGTAATAAACTCTTGGGGATGGTTAGAAAAAAAAGGACGGGTAATTACGTATGCAAAAGGGTAGATACCATGTCTATAGAAATTCTGAATTCTGCATTCGCATATAGATACCATGTCTATAGGTTTTCGAATTCTGCACATTCAAATGCATATAGAAAGCATGTCTATAGGGAATTTTGAATGTCATTTTCAAATAGAAATCATGATCATAGGTCTGCTACTCTAGTCTAGAAATCATGCCTATAGGTCCTTCTAAATCCTGTATATTCATTATCATCTAGAAATTGTGTCTATAAGTATCTGGAATCTGAATTCTGCATATGCCTATAGAAAATATGCCTATAGGGCCTTTTAAATCATGTGTATTCATTTTCCATATAGAAATCATGCTCATAAGACTTAAGCGTTCAATTGCATCTAGATACTATGTCTTAAACCAAATTCAGCACCTAGATATCATGTTTTTGCATTTTTACCATACAAGGCCTAAAATCAACTACATGTAGAGAGAATGTCTATAGGAGATATTAATCTAATCCGAATTGTTTCATTCACGTACAGAACTAAATCAGTAATAACAAGTATCATCAATTTCAGAGCCTATAACTTTCGTTAAAGTGTGCTTTCTTTTCATAATCTGATTTCCCTTTTTTACCAGTATGTACTCGGTTTATTTTTTAGACCTTATTATTCTTGGCTTTCCTGAAATCAATAGATACCATGCCTATATGATCCTTGTCCGACACTTAGGCAAGCCTTAGGATAAAAGTTATAAACTAAATCTGTTCCATTAACTACAACCAACTGGCAGGCCTGATTCGGGCTTCTTATCTAAAATATGTAATAAATCAGTCTGTCTCAACCTCTAAGTTCTTTCACATTCAGTATTTAATCAGACTCTAAACAGTACGTGCAAGACATGCTAAACTACGTGCTTCTTTGACTAAAGGAGGTATTTCTGAGCCCTTTTGCCTGTTATGTGCTTTCCCCCAATTTATTATACATGTTCTTGCGTGTCGCCTTAGAATTTTGCCTTTGAAAGTACAAATAAGCCGATATCCCCTCCCTTTAGGATTAGTAGTCCTAAATGCCTTCGGGACTGACAGGATTGGGGCGGGTAATAGCATGCAATGAGTAACGAGACCATTTCGCGTTTTAATACCTTAACGGGGTGGGAAGGGTAGATATGGAAATGATGACCACGCGATAATACCACGCGATAATTCCACGCGTAACCCCTCATTGAGGAGTGATTACCAGGCAGTGTGTGGGGTGATCCATATTAGTAATAAATCTAGGACCCTCTTTCCTTTATTTCTTATCTCTTTTAAAGAATTTCAAACTCTTTTTAAGAAAAATCAGCTTTCTTTTAGTTATTTCCAACTTTATTTGTTTGTAAACCTTATGTGAAAATCCCCTCTTATTTGAAGCTTTATTTGTTTACGTGTTATTTGCTCCTAAGTTCACAATAATAGTCTGGCCGGGAACCACACAAGTGGATCTTGATGGGTGCCTAATACCTTCCCCTTGGGATAATTTCAAGCCCTTACCCTATCTCTGGTTACTCAAATCAAACTCTCTTGGTGTCCTAATGCACCCTAATCATTAGGTGGCGATTCTTCAAATCAAACCTAATTCCCAAAAGGAATGAGTTGTCCCTCCAAGTGTCATAAACCCAATCCCGCAAGGAAAAAGGGGGCGCGGCAGCATGGCGACTCTGCTGGGGACTTTTAGGCTTTTACCATTTTAGACTATTATTGTGAATTTATGCTTCTTTATGCGCAATTATCTGTTTATTTCTGTTGAATAACATGAGCAACTCCTATCTAAAAGGAGTTGCGAAGTATTATTTATGTTGCACGGGTTGATCCTTTAGGCTAAAAAACTTAGGACCCCCCTTCTTTTTATATACTTGCTATTTACACCTAGTCATTTAACATAGACCATTGTAGTTGTATCCTTATAATCATTAAAGATTTGTACCAATTCTCATTGTGTTATAATGAAAGTCTTCGATTTTTATATTCTCTTTGTTCATCTGATCGCCTAGTATAATTACATAATCCACATAGTCTAAAGTCCAGCTGAGACCTATAGTTGTGGACCTTGAAGAGTGCCTAACACCTTCTCATTGAGGTAATTTGAGCCCTTACTCGATCTTTGATGGTGGTGACTAGTCAAACAGAGTTATTTGCAAACAGGTGCCCTAATGCACCTTTAAAATCGTTAGGCGGTGACTCTCCTCTTTTAACACCTCCCATTAAAAGAGTTGTCACACGTCAAAATCCATCTTTGCGAGAAAAAGCAGTGCGATAATAGTTGATAACTGATAACTGAACAGAGAAGTAAGGATATGAATACTCCCTCTTCTGAATGATGAACCACCTGTTTATCTGATAAACTACGGCCTCAGTCTCAATATATATGTGCACAAGTTATGGGCTCGGTCCCAAGTATACGTAATTATAACTACGACCTCAAGCCCAAATACGCATAAAGCATAAACTACGACCTCAGGCCCAAATATGCATAAAGCATGAACTATGGCCTCAAGCCAAAATATAGGTGTTCAATGTTCAGGATTTAAAATAAGGAACTGAGAATCATACTACAATACATGATACTGAAATACTGAACCATACTAGTTTACATGATATTGAAATGCTGAACAAGACTCGACGGAATATGTATTCATAATAAAATGATCTGTCATAACTGAGACTCATGAGATATTGAATGAATTATGAAAACACGTCATCTAGAGAATAGAAGCTCTACAACTATTCATCGAACTGAGGCATAATTACTTTCTGAGGAAATTTGTAATAGTCATAAGAATGAGATGCAGGGAGAATCATAAACATTCCCAAATGTATAAAGTTATCCTCACATACTTTAACTTCCTGTTCTTGAACGTAATACAACGTTTGTCAACCCTTTCAACTTTAATCTATAGCAATACAAGTCAAAAGGATTCCATATTAGCACTAATACTCATGTTTTGGTTACTTAGGCATTTTATCAAATACTTGGTGGGTATAAAGCTTCATAGCCCTTATTAATGGTGTTTCTACACCCAATAACCCATTCTCTTGCTCCTAGAAAAATTCTAAAATCTCAAATGGTTATTGTCAACATCATTTTCATCACCCATAAGATAAACAACAACCTTAACTAATAATCAACAATCAACAACCCAAACCTATAATTGTTCATGTTTTTTTGTCAAACCCATCAACTCATATCTCATGAACTAGAGTCTATAATCATTAATCCAATACTATAATCAAGTAGATGGTGAAGATATTACCTTTTTGACGTTCATTCCTCTTGAATTCGAGTCCTAAAGTTTCTTTTCTCAATAATGATGTCCCAATCAAATATATAATGATTTGAAGGGTTCACCCATGTTAATAAGGTGTTGAAGAATTGAAATTAACTTGTAATCACCATTAGAACTCACCTTGGATGGTGGAGGGACCTTGGGAGAGGTTAGGTTCTTGAGAGCTTCCCTTTCTAGAGCATATTTTTATGTTTTGGGGTGTGGGGGACGAAGTAAGGCTTTAAAAATGACCCCTGGGTGTGCTCCGGCACCCTGAAGGCCCAACCGCGCACCTGAACGCGCAGCAGGGCAGTAACACTGCCACAAGTGCGCGGTCGCGCACGGGACCATCCGGGTGCGCATACTGCGCATTGTACAGTAAAATGCACATAGATTTTTGCACAGAGATCCATTTGGGCTCCACAACATATCGTTGGAAAGTTATTTCAAATGGATACAACTTGTATGTTTTGAGTTTTCCCAAATTACTTACAGATTTTCACGATATACTGCTGGAAGACAGACCTTTCATAAACTTAGTCGATTTTATCGAGTCTTATGCACCTCTCCATCTTGATTCTAAAACAACTATTTGCACCCATACTCATCCAGATAGAACTTCACATGTCTAAAATATAATATTACTACTCATTTAACACGTCCACACCTAAGCCGAATTTACGGAGTGTTACACTTCACTTATTGACTCTTGAAGTAGTAGTAATGCCATTCTTATAGGCAGAGGCGGAACCACAGTATTGGTTACGGGTTCGGCCGAACCCAGTAACTTTGGTTCAAATAATGTGTGTCTTAAAATTTTCATTAAATATGTATAAATTATTAGTTTAGAACTCATTAACTTAAAAAGATTAGGCTCTCGAACCCATAAGCTTGAAATCCTGGCTCTGCTTCTGCTTATAGTGACAGAGGGAGTAACAAATAACACAGTAGTTGAGAATAATAATGTGTTACATGGTCATTCATCTAAAAACAATTTGACTACAAAATTTGGATAAGAGAAAAATATCATGTTACATGGGGAGGATTTTGACATAGAAAATATCATATCACTTTCTGCTGATTTGGATTCAAATTTCCAAAGTTAAAGCACTCTTTCTCATAAACCTGTTGATCTGATAGAATACTCTTGAACCAATGCTGCAAATATTGATGGCCTTTCAAGTAAGGTAGCTGGTCTGTCATATTCCTTTGCCCATCCTGTCAAAACCACAACATCATCAAAATCTTGAAATTGGCAGGATCACTCTACTAATAAGCATTTTTAAAGTTTACTTAACGCGTAGATAAACTAAAAGTGTCTATAAGCTTATAAGCGTAACGGACACCCGCTTAGGCCATTAAAAACTTACCATCATCTATAACAAGAACATGATCACAGTCTATGACAGTTGGTATTCGGTGAGCAATGGTGATAATAGTGCAGGCTTCAAAGTCCTCACGAATGATCTTTTGGATGACAGCATCAGTTTGGGAATCAACAGAAGCTGTTGCTTCATCCATGAAAAGAATTTTACTATTCTTGAGCATGACTCTCCCTAAGCAAAGGAGCTGTCTTTGTCCAACACTCCAGTTCTCTCCACTATCTACCACTGACGCATCGAGTTTCTCAGGTTTGGCTGCTACCACATCTTTTAATTGGCAGCGTTCAAGACTCTAAGAGATACAAAAGAAAAGTTAAAGATAAGTCAATTCCAAAAAAGAGATGATATTATTAGATAGAAATGCAGATGCTATACATACCTTCCATATTTCATCATCTGAATACTGTCCTAGGGGATCAATATTGCTTCTAACTGTCCCTTGAAATAGGACTGGTTCTTGAGGAATGATGCCGAAGCGTGATCTAAGATCATGAAGTCCTAACTTGCAAATGTCAACACCATCAATTATGATGGTTCCAGCTGAAGGTTCAACTAGCCTAAAGAAAACTTGTATCAGAGTAGACTTCCCACTTCCAGTGCGCCCAACAATGCCAATTTTTTCTCCTCCGTTGATTCTAAGGGAGATTCCTTTCAGAACAAGTGGAGTATTAGACCTATACCGAACCTGCACAAAGATATATGTGTTAATCTCCTAATGCTTTGAAAAGGAAAAGAAGCTAGAAAAATGATTCTAATATCACACCTTCAAGTTGTTGATGTCAATGTCACCACGATAGGGCCAATCTAACGATGGAAGACAATTCGGTCTCCTCCATGAAGCCTCAGATGGTATTCTTATGAACTGTTTAATCCTTTCTACTGAAACCATTCTGTTCTCAACCATACAGCTCATGTATACCGTCCAGAAGAGCACACCATTTAGAGGCAGTCCATAGGACAGTGCCAAGCCGATGTATTCTAATGACAGATAAAAAAAGAATCAACCAAGTAGCAAAACGGAAATGAAGCCAAGACCAGGAAAATGGTGATTTAAGAATTTCACCTGGTGAGATAAGAAATCTTGGGAGCAAGACCATGAAAATGGTGGCAATGCAGATCAAAATACTACCAATAAACTCTAGGCGAAGACCTAGCCACTCATTTGACGCGTTGCTGTGGAAATCCATCCGCAGATTAGCATTGACTCTCTCAACATTTCCTTTAAAAAAGTGATCTTCCTTCCTGAAGCAGCGTAGAGTCATGATTCCTGATATGGTTTCAGAGAAGTGATGGAGGATTGGAGCTTTGGTGATTGAACTAAGTCTTGTTAGTTCGCGCGAAGATGCAATGTAGTATCTCTGTATGTCAGATGAAAAAGGAAAGTTGATATGCTATTAATAGCAGTAAATAACTGTTTCAACTGCAATTAGGTCTGTATGACCTTTCATTCTCTTACCCGGTACCAGATGTTAAGCCAAACTAGGGGAATCATGAGGAAAATTGTTGGCCAAGCACTTTGGCATGTAATGAACAACATGCCAATTAATGTGAAGTACATCAGAAGCACTATACTTAGAAATAATGGAATCATAAAATCAACATATGCCTGATCCGTTGATGCCTGAAAAGCAAAAATTGTCCATTTAGATTAGTGAAGGAAAGAATACTACCACACACTACTCTCAAGCATAAATCACAATATGGACATTTTGACTCACTCGACTTAATATTCTTCCTGAAGGGGTAGTGTCAAAGAATGACATGGGAGCATGCAGTATGCTGTCAAGAATTTGATCAAAGAAATGTTGAGCTGTTTTGAGACCCAAAAACGCGACAAGAAATGATCTGCTGATCACAAAGATGCAAGAAATGGCAGCTATGATTGAGTAAACATTTATGAAAAGAGAAGGACTGAATATATGGTCCTCTGAAGTTTCATATGCCAGCCAATAGTCACTCAACATAGTGGACCCTTGCCATAGTGCAGAAATGATTAATACGACTATTACTCCCCACCATCCAAATGCCTCAGTGCAGTACTGCTTGTAGACGTCAAAACTGACATGACCAGTCTCTCTTTCCTCTTCTTCAATAAGCTTTAAACTATTCTTTGGTTGTTGGTCTAAAGAAGTGCTTTCACCATTGGTTTCCTCTTGAGATTTCTGCGGCGACTTTGGGGTTACTTGATGAGGTGATCTTGGTGTTTGTGGGAGGTTCTCACCAGTGCTACTTTCCACGAGCTCCATTGAGTTCTCATGTGCAGCGACAAGATCACCAAAATCCATTCCCAATTCTAGAAGCTCTTCATATTTCCCGGACTGCACAATCTTACCATCTCTCATCACCTGTCAATGTAGTAAATAATGAACTAGAATTCTTTCGATATACTTGATCGAGTTGCTATGCGAAGTAAGTCACTGTGGTGCTTACCAGTATAAGATCTGCATTGTGTAGGAAGTCAACTTGGTGAGTGACAAGAACAATAGTCTTATCTTTCAAAGCTCCCCTTACACATTCCTACGAAGACCGCTGTCAGTTATGTACCATGCTTTCTTCTCATTCAAATGTTTTACTGTAATAATTAATAACTTGGAAAGATTTCCTATAGCAACTTATGCAAAAAAAAATCACAAAAGAATTTGAGAATCAAAGTGATATATCAATTGGAGTGACCTTAAATATTTCTGATCCAGTTTGAGCATCAACGGCGCTAAATATATCATCAAGAAGATAGACATCACGGTCCTGATATACTGCTCTTGCAAGTTGTATCCTCTGCTTCTGACCTCCGCTGAGGTTGATTCCTCGTTCTCCTATCTCAGTTTGGTCTCCATGTTCCAGAATTTCCAAGTCTTTCTCCAAGGAACAAACCCGTACTACATCTCTATATCTTTCATTGTTCATTGGTGAACCAAACAAGATGTTCTCTCGGATAGTAGCATTCTGTATCCATGAGGTTTGCGCAACATAAGCAGTGGCTCCACACACTCTGACCTGTATAAAAGGGCAAGTGTAAGAAACTACAATAGACTAGCAGTAATAATTCAGGTGAAGTAGACAAAATGTGATTGATTGTACCTCTCCGGATAACTTATGAAGTTCACCAAGAATTGATGCCAGCAAAGAGGACTTCCCTGATCCAACCATTCCAACGATTGCAGCAAGTTCCCCCTTTCGGATTTCAACATTTATTTCTTTCAGAACAATTTGATCACCATCATCTTCCCATGAAAAATTCCCATCTTTTACCTCAACCGCGATCCTTCCACTACAACCTTCTACTCTTTCGACAACACTATGATCCAATTCACCGCTTGTCATATATCCATCTAACCTACCTAGCGATACCATGGCTTGTGAAACTGACATAAGGGATTGGGGGAAGGTTCTGATTGGATCCTGTAAAATTCTGAAAACTGTTGTTGCTGTGAATACTGTGGCAGCATCTAGAGGGATTTTGCAAAGAATTGCAGCTAAAAATGTAAGAGCTGCTATGACTGGTGGCAAACTCCATAGCAGTGACAAGTTGCAAGAAAGCAAGTACGTGAACTTACTAAGCCAACTGAATTCCTCATTACGTAACGATTGAATCTTTTCTTTGAAGTGTTCTTCCCATGCTTGAAACTTGATGACGCGCATGTTTCCCAACATTTCATTTATAGCCTTCATCCTTGAATCGCGTTTCATCATCAATTCAAATTGGAATTGATTGTTCTTGCGTGTAATATACAATGTGCAGATCATAGATCCAACAATTAAACCAAACGCCGCAAACATAGAAACACCCAGGTAATAGTACAAGAGAAGTAATGAAGCTGCAAGTTGTAATGGCATCATCCAAAGCGAATGCAGCTGTAGCATCATATCGGAAAGCTGTTGGGAATCAACGGCCATGTAATTCACTATTTGTCCTACACCATGAGCTTGTCTAGAGGAACAAGTCAATCTTAGACCTTTCTTGTATAAAGTAGTGATAAGAGATGACCGAATCTTCATCCCGAGTAACTCAGATTTGAAATTGAAGTGATGTGCACTAAGAACTTCTATTACTTTCGAAACAAACAGGATCAAGACTAGGTAATAGCCCTCATAGGGATTTGTAGTTCTATCCCCAGAAGCAAAACTAATGAAACTTTGGATAAGAACTGGTCCAACATACATAACAGCCAACTGCACTATTGCAAGGACACTAATTATAACAATGTCTCTCCAGAAACATCTGATTAATGTCATTAGTACAGGATACTTCACATTTTCACCTGGCTTAGGCCAATTCTTTTCGAAGAAATCCGCCAATCTTTCAGCTCGGAAACCAGGTGGGAGAGAAGGCACTTCATCTAACTTTAAAGGGGATTGATATCCTTTACTAAGCAATGGATTCATCCAATTCCATACTGCTTTAGAGAATAGTGAAGCGGCGCCATATCCACTCACATTAGGATCCATCAGAATCATTTCATCTGTTGTCTCTAGCCTAGAGTTTTCATGTTGGCTACTAGTACAAATTCCAGATGATCCTTTTATGGCAACAATGAGAAGATACAAATACAAAGGGAAACTAACCAAGACAGCTATATCATCCATTCTCATGCTCAAATCCACATTTTTTCCATACAAAATTAGACGAATAGTGCCAGTAATCGCGAAAAGAAGCACGATAACATAGCTCATCGCCCAATAGACACGAAGTGGCATGGGATGAGAAACAGCAACAAATCTCTTCTCGTGTACAATTAGCACAAAAATTACAAGATAAGTTAGAGCTTGAAACAACCTGAAAAAAGCCTCTGTCATTTCCCAAGTTGATTGAACACCCTGAGTAAAGGCTAATATGCAAAGAACACTATAAGCTATGGCTAAAACAGCTGTCACAGCTAAAGATGCATAAAACCAAAAGGTAACTCTAACTTGAGGCCTTTCTACTAAGAGAGGTTTATTAAGGGAAGAGGTGGAATTTCCATTCTTCAAAAATCTTGAACTTAACTTTTTAACTGCTAATACTATTAAGATCAACAAGAAAAGCAGATCAACAGATGATAACAGAATCCTCTGAGAACATGGTATAAGAAAAATGAACTTAAGCCATTTTAAGGCAACTGAGACAAAAGAAGAATTATCTGAAGATTGGATTTCAGAGGCTGAACATTCAAGAGATGTGAGCCATGAATCAGCTGCCATGATCACAAAATTAGCCCACTATTCTCTCCTGCCAAAAGAAAGAAGCAAAAAGTGTCAAGAAAACCAAGAAAACTTACTACTACAAACTATGTAAACAGAACAAGATAACTAATTTCTTAACCACACAACAACTTTGGCATGAAGAGACAAGTTACCCTTTTTCATGAAAGTTAGTACAGTAATTTTTAATTTCTGTTTAGTATCTTCAAGATTATATATCATATTGTATTTAATAGAACGAGAGTGTTGGCGTAATTGGTAAAGTTATTGACATGTGATCAAGAGGTTATGGGTTCGAACGGTGAAAACACCCCCTTACAGAAATCTAAGGTAACTCTTCCTCAAACTCCGCGCATAATAGAAACTTAGTGCACCGTTGTATTTAATAAGTTCTAATAAGTTAATTTACCTCTTATTGCATCTGAGGTTTTGGTTCCAGAGAGTTAGTTGAGAAATGGAGTAGCATCTTTTAGGTGGGAAGGTTCAATCACTGCCTGGTGCTAAGACCAAAGAAACAATAGTAGAAAAAGACAAACTAACATAGAAGAAATTTGTTTATAGTATTGACTAAAGAGACACCAAATTTTCAGTGAGCATTAAATACTTTGCATTGGTAACGTAGATTTTATTGCTTCTACGTAGATGATAGAATACTACTGCTACTACTTCCTCCGGTCCGAAATAAGTAATTTTTGTTATTTTCACACATATTAAAATTTTTATTTTTTAATATTAATTAGCAATAAAATTAATTAAATTAATCTTTATTATCTCTTCACATAAACACTCCTAACACATATTCTAATATTATTTACTCCAAGGGCAATATAGGCAAAAAAATAATTAATTCATTCTTGAAATCTGGAAAAATCAATTATTTTGGACCATAAAAAATGAGTCAAAAAATCACATATTTTGAACCGGGGAGTACTATTTAAGTGGGAAAGCGATGATGATATCAATGAAATAGATATTTCAGATTGTTTGTATTTATTTTAAATTTTAGTTATATGCACTGATAATATAATATATATGCACACATTAAACTCTATAATAAATATTAATTGACAAAAATAATAAGTAACATGCTATTATATGTTAAATAATACTTCCTTCGGTCCTATTTAAGTGATTTTTTTTATTTTTTTTGTGGTTCACAATATTTATTTTTTTCAGATATAAAAAATGAATTAACTTCTTCTTTCTAAAGTTGTCCTTGGAGTGAAGAGTCTAGGAATAGTTTATTATATTTTTAATGAGTAAATTAAGTTTAATATGATCAATTTTATTATTAATTAATACTAAAAGATGAATTATTTAATATGTATTAAAAGAGCCAAAAAATCACTTAAACGGGACAGGAAGGAGTACTAATCTTCAAAAGATTTACATTACATTTTGTGTGTAACTTAAATTTTATTTTAATAAAGGGATCAAACATATCTATGAGCTGTGTAACACAAGAAAAGGTCAATTGATATGGGGGTTGGCAAGTAGGGACAACAGAAAATTTGTCTGCTTGAGATGGATAAGGTTTTGCATTTTTTTCATTGTTAAAGACTGTTTCATCCTATTCATTGGACTATACGAAATTAAAAAACGGTTTAAATTAAGAATTTTTACCTCCTGTAGCAAAGGTTAACACCTTATTTATTTTAAATAAATATTATTTAAAAAAATTATATTTCATATATACCTTTTAATGTTTATAGCAAAATATTTAATTTTGGTTACCTCCTACCTCTAAGCCACTAAATACATTATTCAGTTACACTATTTTCTTTCTCTATCTACTTTGATACATGTCATTCTCTTCCCTCACTCCCTGAAAACATGATGCTCAATCTCAAAATTTGTCTCACCCACATCACCTACGTTCTCTCCGATCCCAATTTCTCCAATTCCATCGGATGTTGCTTTGACTCTTCTTCGCCATTGTAATTGGAACATGACTAAAGCTAACGAAGAATGGTTCGCTAATAAACTCGAGGTTACTAAAGCTATAGGTATGTTACTATTGGAGAAAGAAGAGTTCTTATTCTGTCACCATTGCTCGACAGCGTCATCTTCTCGAGGTTCATCTTCTGGAGAAAGAAGAGTCCTAATATTGGATAAATCTGGAATAGATTCAAAATTTTGATGGCTTAAAAATATCGCAAATCCTCTTAATTGTTCTGTCCAAATTAAGAAAAGAAGAAAACTAGTTGTCAGCATGGGAATTGAATATGTGATGTATGTCAAATTCTTGAATGGGAGGATTGGATTAATTTGGATGTTAAATCTTTTGGCGTAAATCCTTTTTACACTCAACCGCAAGATGCTCTTCAAATTTTGGCCCTAAATTCCTTTTCCAGTTTAAGCTTCTGTATAACAATCTAACATTAAGAAAATTCTTTTAGGGACTTCAATTAAAATCTTTTTTTTGTTTGTAGACGATGTCATCTTCTCGAGGTTCATCTTCTGGAGGAAGAAAAGTCTTAATATTGGATAAACTCGAGGTTCTCAACTTCCGTCATCTTCAATACAAGATTCAAGCTTTAACAGAGTCCTTATTCTGCCACCATTGCTCGACGGTGGATTCGCCAAAAATTAGAATTTGTTCTTGAACAAAGACGATGGAGTTTGGGGCTGAGCAACTTAAATTTTCTGTTAATATATTTCAATGTATCTCGCTGTATTTTTCCATGTATTTCATTGTATTCATTGTCTTTTTTTTCATTATATTTCAATGTATCTCGTTGTATTCCGTGTATTTCATTGTATTCACTGTCTCGTTGTATTCCATGAATGTATTCATATATATATTTTTAATTAATATAATTTATGTATTCAGATGTATTATATAATTTCTCTGAAGATTGCTATGTTTTTGGGGTGTTTTTCGGTTGAGAATCTTTTTTATAACTGGAAATACAAAATTTATGTGTTATAATTGAGTTTGTTGAGTTATATTAGGTGTCTATTATGCTAATTGATACACTTTCCATTTAAAAACAGTCTAATCCCCTATTTCACGCAGTGAATACAGTCGAATACAATAATTTGTTCAGCTGTAATCCCATGTTTCACGCTAGGAATACAATCGAATACACTCGAATACAACAACTGATTAGCTGGACTTCCCTGATTCATGCCTATTTTTGCTATTGTATTCATGAATAGAGTAACTTAAATATATATAATACATCTTATAACAATATAAAAGGTATCTACAATCCGTAATATAGCAAATAGTATCTATAGATAGCTAATTACTACTAAAAGATAGTGCTTTATGAAAATTTCTCTTTAAATTATTCAATCTTCTTCTTAAAATATTGAAGGGATCGGAGTATATGGTAATATAACGGTACGAAAATGCAAAAGATGTCTAATCAAAGTTTATACTATATAAATACAAATACTACGTACCAATTTGAATTTTTACTCTTAAAAAGTTTTAGAAAGTTGTTGGAGTAAGTATTAACTTCATGGACCCTCTGTCGCAATGATAATACTGGGAATAAAACACATTAATTTTGATATTATGGCCTGCTGAAAATGAAGAGTCTACTGATGAATAAAGAGACTCGGGTCAAAGCAGCAGTTTTTTTTAGGTCTTTAAGTTTTAATAATTTAAAGGTCAAAATGGTATGGCATAGTCATTTTTAGGGGTGATTATTGAAAGATAGTCCGTGATTGCAAAGTTATTGAAAAGTAATCATTATTTAAGGTAAAGATAAATTTTGGACAAAGATACCCTAATTGAACCACGGTAATATGCTTGATAACATAACTTTTGTGTATTAATTTCCTGCATATTATGTTGGAACTTTAAAATATTATGAATTCCAGCACAATGCTGGAATCTCATATGTAAAATTTGAACTCTACCATATTATGCTGGTATTTTTTCAGCATATTAGGTTGTAAATCAGACTATTTTCGATTTTTCCCCAATTTAAAGAGTTATTAAAACTAACCCATATTAGTTTCAGGTTTAGTCGTTAAATCAATATGTCACAAGATTTTTATCGAATGAAGATAGAATATCCCGATTAAAAAAAATACAATCTCAGTACTTATTATCTCTGGCTTTTTAAATTTTTGTATACCGTTAAAAAAACATTAATAATCTTAATAATAAAAATAATTGTCGAGATTATCATTTCTCTTTCTTTAATGTGTCACCTGATAAATTAGAAAAACTCCATTAATTAGAGCAATATTTGGAACCAATACAGTTTAAAAAACGACTAATATCTGCACCAAATTAAAGGAGTATTGTATATGTCATTTGGAGCCTTACTTTTTTAAATAACAAGTTATAGAATAACAATTTTTCTTATATCACATAATAAGTAGCGACATTTATATGATATTTCATCCTTTTTAAACTCCTTAAAAGTGTCAAGAGTGATTAAACATCATTCCATAAAAAATGGTGAAGGTACTTTGCGTGCATGATTATCTAACCAAGATTCATGGTCATCACTAATGCATTGCTACCATGGTTATCAGTCACGAATGGATTCTAAGTATGTATATTGTCGCTTGTTAATAGTAGCAATGTATAACATTTAACTTATATCTACATAATATTTCGACAAAAAATATTTAATTGACCATCTTTCAACGAATATAATTCCATCTTGAGTATGTGTAAATATGCTTATTACATTTCACGCTAACTATATTTATAGAGTTGAATAATTTACAAATAAATATTAAATTGCTTGTTATCACAAGAAAAGTGATGAGTTATTTTAAAAATGTTAACTTTGTTATAAATAATTATCTAATGGTAGATGTCCATAACTCATAAAGGAGTAATATCCACTACTCTTCTATATAACTCTCACTACTCCAATACTTATGGAGTTATGGTTGTAACTCTCATACCTCCATAACATTCGCAACGTCCTCCATGATCTCAAATGTTTAATGTCATGTTTATGACATTCTTTTGTATACCTTTACGTAATACTATAAATAGAAGATACGAAGTGATATTGTAGACACTTAAATATATAAAAGAAATAATTCAGAATATCTCTTCTATTTCTCCTTTATATCTCTTGTCTATTTTATTGTTTCGAATTGTTACTTTAAACTTAGTTTCTTAAAAATAACTTAAAATTTTGTATTTGTCCTTTGTAATTATGTAAAATAAAAGACTCTAAGAAAGCAACATTGTATAAGATATTGAAAGCTTAGCCAAGTTAGGCGTGAAAAGTAAGAGACCCAAAAGCCCGCCTGGAATCGCTACAAAACATGGGAATCGGTTGCAACTCGTAACGATAAGTAGAAATTGAATGCTTCCACACGCATCCCAAAGTAGGGCACATTCTAGATATATTCCGCCGAATTATTATTAAGGGTCTGGATCTTTCACTCTTAATTAAAGGATTTTAAATTTATACCTTTTAAATAAATTTATTTTAATAGAAAGCGCTTTCTAATTTAATGAACCTTATGCAACATTAATTTAAGTTAGTCGCACCGTAATACAAGTATAGACAAAGGATAGAAACCCCAAAGGATAATCTACATATTTGATCGGTTGTCAAAAATAATTACATACGCTATGTAAATATAAAATATAGATATATATAAAAGAAGTATATTATATATTAATATGTAAAAAATATATATATTATTGACTATTATTTTTGGAAGCAGATATAGAAGGTAGTTTTTCACTTTTATAAAAGAGGTTATGAATAAGAATATTAGAATTCAAAAGTTTTTAATGCAATTCATAAAGTACACATTACTTATATGATCGTTTAATAATGTACGACTACTAATTAATACCAGGTCTCATGCTTACATCAGAATATACAAAGTAGGTCACATTCTACATCTCCATTGTTTACTACCCCAATTCATGTTATTCGTTTTAAGATTTTCCACACCTTTTACGAAAAAGAACATTTTACTTGTTTTATTCATAAGTGTATTTAGTTAAACAACCTTTTAACTCTCTTAATTTATTTTTTCAAAATATTTTTGGTTTGAAAAAACTAATACTATTTAGGACCAGAAGAAGTAGTATTAAATTTTAAAATTTCAATGAAACTCATAATTAACAGAAGACATATGCTCTTTTATACTGTCTATCAGAAATGTGATACGGCTACTAAAGGTTTTTAAAATTTGGGTCATAGAATTTGTTAGAAATTTGTCCTGATTGGATTTTCTCTTTTCTTGAAGGAAAGGAAAAGAGACTGAAAGAAATAGATTTTTTTTCGTATTTAACATATTCCTTACTTATAGGAAAAAGTTTGCGACATTGAGAATCTCCCTTTCATGCACATGAACACAACAATCTATAGTATGTACGAGAGTTTTATTTAGGGAGGATTTTTCTCTTAATAATTTTTATATTTTTTTTTTCGTATGTAGGTCAATTGACCAAACATCGTTATCATATTCTCTTATAATATTTTTATTTTATCGTCTAAATTATCCTCATCAAAGTTCTCTTTGTTAGTTTTCGCATGACACCTTATTATTTTCAATCCCAACAAGAGCCCTGTGTTGAAAGAAATATTCGAAATTATAATGATATTAATAGCTAATTATGTTTCTACCCAATATGATATTAATATTTTATTCTCTTAGTTTTCTAATGGTTATACGTTGAAGTTTGTATTACTTCGGTGAAAATTACACTGATTCTGAAAAGCTATCTATATTACTTTCAATAAATTAAATAATCATTTTGGATGTTAAATATAAGTCACTAGTTTCCTTTTTGGAATATTTATAAGACATTTAAAAATTGATTTAATGCTCGAGAACTAAATGGACCACAACAAGAAAATGACTAGCAAAACGATAAAGATACTTTTGTACCGAAAAAATTGGATTAATATTTTAAACTTGGTATAATAAAATGGACCGTGAATGAGCCGAGCGTCTCTCGAAAACAATCTCTCTGTCTTCACCAAACAAAGGTAAGATCTATCTACACAATAACCCCGCTTGTGAATTATAAAATGGATCAAGACAAGAAAATGACTCTAGTTTTCTTTTTAGTATATTTGGGCTATGGACTAACGGAAAGAGTATTTTTATACTGATAGTATAATGGAAAGTAAAATTAAACATTTTCCTTATATAAATTATACATCATTTTTGTATCTAAAATACATTTTTTTATTTTATAATTCTACTGATAATTAATTATATCACAAGTTGACGTAGTAATAATCGTATTTCTATTTCACATCAAATTAAACAATCGACATAATCTTCAGTCAATCTTTTGAAGTAACTTCCAAGAATGTTTTTTTTTTGTTTTTTGTTTTGTTTTTTTTTTTTTTTTGCAACACAAAAAACATGTTTGAACAGTCGTATTCTTCCCCAGAAAAAAAACACAGTTGTACTCTGTTTGGAATTTTGTTTAGAAAAATTTCCACCAATAAACTTCCTTCCCATGCGACAGAACCTTTCGTTGCCTCATGCCCACCGTTCACTTTCTCTGATATGAAATT